>NW_017674037.1:0-15154 GCF_001879085.1 Nicotiana attenuata
ACTTTTGTTTTCTTTGAATCCCCTTTTTGACCTTATTCAATTTGGTCTTTCTTTTTGTCTTGTCTTTTCTTCCTTTTTCATTGCCTTTCTTTTCTTTTACTTTTGTACCTTTTACCACATTGTTTCCTTTCTTGCCTCTCCCCCCAAACTTAGACATTTGTCATTTACTCAAGGGAAGATGTGGGTGCCAAGAGAAGGTCTCATTAAAAATGGGTATAGGCTTGTAGCTTTGGTTCTTGAAAGAAGAAAGTTTAAGGCTCAAAAGGGTTAACTAGGGAATCATTTCATTGGTAGGCTATGGAGTTGTTCAACTTAGCATTTGGATCAAGGAGAGCCTATAATCACTTCTCAAGTCAAATTTCACCTAGGATTTCGCCTCAACAAACATTCGGGGCAAGTTCTAGACCATCGGCTCGGGACTTGGACTCACAATTCTAATTCTCACCACATACCCTCAAGGATTGCTAAAGACATCGAGTCGAGGGCCCACAACGACCTTAGTTACGATTCAAGCGCACAATGGTTCAACAAGAGCACATGATGATTGTTTGGTCAACACAAGAGTCTCAAGGCCACGACTTTCACCATCCTAAGCACAACATTATGTCTTTGACCATGGGATCAAAGGCAAATGTGTTAGGCCCAAGTGAAGCTTTGCTTGAGGTACCCTTAACTACGCAAAATCAAAAGAAAAAAAAATCAAAAACGGACTCAAACCCTTAAGAAGGTTGTCACGCCATCCATCATTGGGAAGAGCCACCCGGTTCGCACAACACTCTACCCTTGGAAAGAACCGTGGCATTAAGAAAACCAAGGGCTTATTGACAACGCCAAAACCAAAACAAAAGGCTACGAGCCTAAATACCAAGCTAAAAACGAATTTTTTTAATGAAAATAGAAAAACCGAATGAATATGTACAATGGGGAGTAGAATATACAACGGGGATGAATATATACATAAAGTAGAGAAGTAGCCAAAATTAGCAGTTATATACAGGCCAACTATCAAATCTAAAACATAAACTAAAAGTTAAATATATACAATCATCCAAATGTATCAAAACAGTAGGGCGCACCACAATGCCAGCTACCAAAATAAGCATAAAAACAGAGAAAGGATATAGAATGGCTCCTCAAGCCTGATCCGGCTGCATGGGCTGATCAGTGGTCCCCTGGTCCGCTGTACTGGCAGGAACCTTAGACTGGTTCCCGGCGTGCTGCTGCTCTGCTGCTGGGATAGGGGCCGGGTCATGGACCGGCTGAACATCTGGTGGAGCAGTGGAGGTACCCTGCTGAACCTGTGCCACCTCTATCACAACACCCTCAGTGCTAGGAAGCTTCCTCTTCTTCCTTGGGTGCCTAGGCACATCCCCCTGCTGTGGCTGTGCTGCTGCTGGATCTAGAGCTGGATCTCCCAATAGCAAGTCTAATGGCATCTGATCTGTCAAAAGCTTGTCCACATCTGCTCGCAGCTTCTTTACCGACTCTCAAGACGCCCTCGACTTTCTCATTTTCTTATGTTCCTTTGCAAGCTCCTTCAAAGCCTTGCCATGTGAGGCTACTGCCGTAGTCAAGGTGGCCTGGGTCTCCAAAATCTTCTCCTGGTTGGACAGGAGCTTCTTCAATGTCTGCTCAATGGAAGGAGGAATCTGAGCAATGGCTGGTGCTGAATGTGCCTCAACTGTAGTAGCCAAAGTGGACAACTTGGATGTCGCTGCTGACATCCAGTTGTTTAGACTGGCTAAAAACTAACTGAGCTGGTGGGCAGTGAACCGATGAGTCTTTGAAACAGGAACTGCCGGGTCAGCTGAAGTTGAAGGACCTAGGGGTAAGGGCTCACTGGTGGAAGTGGTCGGGATGGAGAATGGTCCAATAGAAGGCTCTACCGCAACTGGATCCTCAGACTGGCCAGTTGGTAGGGGTGGGTGGCTGGTACTTTTTGGATTTTGGGTTGTCTGAACCCAATTGGCTATACCATGAATAGGGGGCCACCGGCTTTGTCTTGACATCAAATTGCTTTTTCTTCACCTCCAAATCCCTAAAGTACATGGACAGAGTGTTCGGGAAGGGGTAGTTTGTGTTGGTCTCCTGTCCGACTGTAGAGATCACCCTCGAGATTATGTTGCCATGATAGATGCCACAAGAACAGCCCAGGCGAGAGGAACTGAGTGATCATGTGTGGAGGGATCAAGTCTACTACAAACAAATGTCAACCATCCCTTTGCCTCAAAATTAAATGTGTTCCGCAGAATCTTCTCCCCCGCCTTCAACCATTTTGGAACAGTGCCCGGGGCTGCCAAGTACTCGGCCAACCAAGGACGCACCTCCTCACCCATTGCTAGCTTCGCCAAGTATTCTGTTTCATCTTCCTCTTTGAACCCCAAATATTCATTCAAGGACTTCCCATCAAAAACCACCATTTTATCCTGCACCTTCGTCGCCATTGTGTCCTTGACCACATGAGAAACATTGCAATAGAACTCTTTTACCATATGCTCATTGGCATCAATACACCTCTCCTTGAAGAAACCCCAGCCGTCTCTAGTACGGAATTGCTCTTGCACCTTTGGGTTGAGAGGTAGAAGATCACTGTCAATGAATTGTCTCTCCGGGATCAATTTGTTCACGGGCCACCACTCTCTAAATTTGTGGAATTCTACCTCACTAACAAATCTGTCTGGCCAGGCTTCAGGCTTTTTGGTTCGATCAACTCCCCCGACTTGAGGCTCACTTCCCTCACCATATCCTACACTCTCCCCAGATAATGAAGCTGTGGGGGAGGTGGAGTATTGTTCCTCACTTCTTGCTACGGACTCATCTGACGAATCCGAAATTACATTGACCGGTCTCTTGGAGGTGGGTGAAGGTGGAGGAGTGTCATGTAATTGGAATGGGTCAGAGGTGTGAGTGGGGGCTGATTCTGAGATGATGCTCCGAGAGGGTGCATACTCACTCCCCGAAGAGTGGGAGGCAGCCCTATCAGCAGCCCGTATCAGCTTACGGGTCTTTTTAATGTTTGCCCGGGCCTGGGGAGTGAGTTTAGCAATTCTCTTTCCTTTTCCCCCTCGGGAGGAACCATCTCTCCCGGGTTGTTGTTGTTCTGTACCTCCTCGTTTCTTAACCATGATCTGCAAAAATACACGTCTAACATTGTAGTTTAAGAACATGCAGTGAATTAGATGAGTTATACAGGAGGAGAAAACACAGCTAATTTGCATAACACAGAAACAGTATATGGGGGCGCGGACCGCGTAAGTTTGGAGCGCAGACCGCGCAGGGCATATGCCCCTGGTGAAGCTCTCTGATTCCCCCCAATTGTTTTTATTACCATTCCAATGCCCTTGGTTACCTTGATTGTTGTTCTGATTGCCCCAGTTGTTGCTTTGATTGTTACTCCCCCAATTACCATTATTTTGTTGTTGATTGCCCCAATTGCCCTGGGGTCGCCACTGTTGTTGGTTGGAAGAATTGCCCCGTTGGCCTTGAAAATTGTTTACACATTGTACCTCTTCATTTTGCTCATCATAGCCATCGTTTTGAAACCCATCACAATCATCATCAAATTGCTCAGAATTCCCTTGGTTTTGTTGCCTTAGTTGCCTTCTCTTGTTAACAAGCATGTTCACACCCTCCTTGGCATTCACTTGGCGAGGATTTTGGAGTTGTAGCAACTGTGCCTTAGCCAATTGGTTCATAGTAGTTGTGAACTCCGCTATAGTCTGTCCATGGTCATGTAGTTCCTTATGCAAATGAATAACCGTAGGGTCACCTTGAGGAACATTGGCCCTACTTTTCCATGCGGAGGATGTATCCGCCATCTCATCAAGAATCTCACAAGCTTCGTCATAAGTCAACTTCATGAAATTACCCCCAGCCAATTGATTGACTATGCATTTATTTGTAGTATTGATGCCCCTATAGAAGGTTTGTTGGATCATCGCCTCCGTCATATCATTATTGGGGCATTCCTTCACCATTGTTCTAAACCGCTCCCAAATCTCATGCAAAGGTTCCGTGGATTCTTGTTTGAAGGCCAATATCTCATCTCGAAGTGCCGCCATGTGCCCGGGTGAGAAAAATTTAGCAATAAACTTATCCGCCAACTCATCCCAAGTTGTGATGAAATGGTTGGAGAGTCTCTCTAGCCAATCCAATGCCTTTCCCCGAAGTGAGAACGGGAAAAGTCTCAACCTAAGAGCATCTTCGGACACATTCGTCTACTTGCTACCCCAACATGTATCCACGAACCCTTTTAGATGTTTGTAAGCATTTTGATCAGCAGCGCCCGTGAAAAACCCACGCAGCTCAAGTAAAGTCAACATCACATTGGTTATCTGAAAATTGCCCGCCCGAATTTTGGGAGGGACAATAGCTCTTGCATAGCCTTGGTTCGGTAGCACCCGAGGAACCGCTCTTGGAGGTGGCGGAGGAGGGTCTGGAACGTTGTCATTAGCATTGGCCTGGCGGCCTCGTCGTGCTCCGGGAGGTACAAGAGGCACCTCATCGTCTCCAATATCCTCAACCTCCTCCCACACAAGCATATTTCCAAGAGGGTCATCTGCATTTAAAGCCATTTTTGTACCAGTAGTAATCACACACACAAATTAGTAACAAACAAGGAAAGAAGAACAACACACAAAACTAACTAAATAGATAGCCAAAACCGTTGGCTCCCCGGCAAAGGCGCCAAAAAGTTGATCGCTGCCAACTCCACACCACTAAAAAGTAGCGAGAGAGGGTCGCAATAGCTTTTACCCAATTTGTGGGTTGGGATCGAATCCACAGAAAGCTAGGATTGGAATCGAGTATCTATTTAGCTTAGGATTGCGCGTGTCTTCTTAATTGATCTTCTCATAATTTTTGGGGTTTTCTTTATATTCTACTATGATCAAACTACAAATTATAATTGCAACTAGATTAAGCTAAGAGATAAATTGCTACAAGTTGTATCTAATAGTTTAAAAAGGCACTAGGGTAGTGACTTTCGCCTAGGTGGCTAATTGACGGGTAATTGCATCTAAGGCACAATTGACACGATTGGGGAAATATGTTATAACCGTTGCTCAATACTACCCACTCTACACCTCTCGGTAGAAAGAGTGGTTTTGCCCAATTGACTCTCTCGAGATCAATTGGGTATGCACAATTGCCCAAGCAACTAGGGTTCAAGTCGGATAATTACTCTCTCGAGGTTTAACCCTTTAATTGGGACTATCAAATCTCTTGAGTCCATCCCAATTCCTTGTTGAGTCAATTTTTGAGACTTAGGTTCTCTTTCTCAAGAAGAGCCCATGTCTACTAAGTACAAACTAGTGTTTGCAACCACTAATTCATAAATTAAACCATAAAATTGACCCAAATAACAAACACCCATAATCAATATATCCTTAAATTACAACACCCATCAATTACCCACACTAGGGTTGAGCCACAACCCTAGCTAATGGGTCTAGCTACTCATGCTTGAAGATAAAATCAGAAAAATAGATGAAGAGAAAGACATATTAATTAATTACTAAAGTAAATACAAAGTTTCAATGATTAAAACTACGTAAAGATGCCAAAAATAGCTAAGAAAGGTCTTCTCACGAGCGCAGCTACAGTGCTAAAATATCTGATACCCTAAAAATGGAAAAAGGTTCTATTTATACTAAGCTGAAAAAACTGGACAAAAATACCCCTGCGGGGTCAGTGCGGGCCGCACAAAATGGACTGCGGCCGCACTAAGCTCTTGGACTTGAAATCTTGGCTCTCTGAACTCAGGCTCCGCGGATCGCACAGAATGGACCGTGGCCGCGGAGGTTTCTAATGCGGTCCGCACAAACATGGCCGCGGACCGCACTGGCTTGAACCTTGGCAAATTACATCTCTCTGATCTTCTCTTCCGCGGACTGCACAGAATGGTGATGCGGCCGCGGTGTCTTTAGTGCGGGCCGCACAATATCTACTGCGGCCGCACTGCTTTGATGCCTTAAAAAACCAGTCTCTGAATCTCCCTAATGCGGACCGCATAGAATGGACTGCGGCCGCACTAGGCTAGTTTGTCCTGAGTTGTCTTTGTCTTTGATACTCATGCAGGTTTCACTCCTTTTGAGCTGATATTTGACATCCCGTCACTTTGTTGATCAAACCTGCAATCAAGCACAACTTATGAGCCTTTTGGGACTATTTTGTAAGAATTTATACTCAAAGCATAAGCAAGAAGGAGCATGAAACACATCAAAATCCTTAGTTATCAGACCGTGTATATCGGTCTTGTGTGGTAACTATTGGAGGTTTGGAGACCCAAGTGGATCTTTGTTGCTTATTATGTTGGATTTTAAGATGATATTAGGTATGGAATGGTTGTCTCCGCGTCGCGTTATTCTGGACTATTGCGCTAAGTCAGCAACGTTGGCTATGCCAGGGATGCCACGGATGGAGTGGCGAGGTTCAACGGATTTATGTTCCCAGTAGAGTGATTTCATTTTTGAAGACCCAGCGGATGATTGGAAAAGGTTGTTTTCTTGTTTGGCCTTTGTGAGGGATGTCAGTGCAGAGACTCATACCATTGATTCAGTTCCGGTGGTAAGAGATTTTTCGGATGTGTTTCCTGCTGTCGGGCATGCCGCCGAATGGGGTTGTTAATTTCGGTATTTATTTGGTGTCGGGCACCGTATCATATGGCACCGGTGGAGTTAAAGGAGTTGAAGCAGCAACTTCTGGAACTCCATGTAAGGGGTTCATAGGTAGGCCAATAGGGATGCGTGTTCTATATCGAGTAGGCCTTGTTGACTCCGAGTTGTATTGTTGAGGGAAGTGTTGATTCGATTGTTATTGAGCTTATTAGTGATCTGGGGCGATCTATGAGTTACCTTCTCGTGTTGCGAGGCATTAGGATTTGTTGGTTATAGGCACATGTGGTGCGGTTTTTATTGGGTCTCTTAGTGGAATTCGAGCGGGAAGAGTATTGGGTATTGCTCGGCGGATGGCGTATCGGTTGTGTCCTTTCGGGTTTGTGTAACGTTATGTCAATTGCATTACCGTGGTTATGATGATTTGCTTTGGCTCTAGACATCAAATTGCGCGTGGTTGTCGATTTTGAACGTAGTGTCTTGAGGTGTTTCATGTGGACCAGTGTTTGGATAGGGTCGCGCATTGCAGCGAAGTTATATGGAGGTATGACCCTTCGGGTTAGATTCGTGTGTTCAGTTTCTACGATGTGTGACAGGTTCTCAGCATTGTGTGTGGTGGTACTGGTGAGCTTGCGGTACAGCTCTCTCATTTGAGTCATCTTTCATGATTTGAGAACGTTCGGATTGTTGCTTATTGGTGCGCAGATTGCACGAGTAGTGGCTTTAGATTGTATTGATGTGTCATTTCACCAGAGTAGTTGTGTTGGATTGGATGAGATCGTTGGGATCTAGAATGAATACAAACGGATTCGGAATTCAGCATGTTGGAAGGATAATATCGATGTTCAGCTCGGAAATTTGCTATGGCCCTTGCCAAAGGAGAAGTGGCTTCACGAATGGTTGATCTGAGGAATGGTTATGACTTTCTACGTGTTTCATTTCTCATTGGCAGTATACGGAAATGTTGGGATGAGGCTTTATTTGATAAGAGGTTTATTTTCGATATTCGGTTGTTTTGAGCCACTACTGTGATTAGAAGTCATCGACGTGGGCCTGGGGGTCGGGTTTGGCCAATTTTCGGGATTTTTGGTATAAATTGGATATTTTCGAGTGGGCTTTGTTCCATTAACATATTTTTATGGTTAAATCTATTTTTGGATAGATTTGGAGCATCCAGAGGCTGATTCGAGAGGCAAAGGCATCGCGGGCTAGAGTTTGGACCGGATAGAGGTAAGTAATGATTGTAGATGTTGTCCTGAGGGTATGAAACCCCGGATTTCACATTGTTGTGCTACTTTGAGGTGACACACATGCTAGATGACGAGCGTGGGATCGTGCACTGTTGGGGATTGTGACTTGGTCCGTCCCGTGCGGCTGTTAAGTCGCGTATTTGATTGAAATTTGTTTGATATCATTGTGCCCTGGAAGATATTACTATGTTTCGGGCTGAATACCATATGTGGGCCTTGTGCCAACCGTTTGGACCCTCAGGGGCTTTTTGCTACTATTTCCTTGCACTGTTTGATTTGAAGCATATCCTCAGTTAAGATTTTTACCTGTTTACTTTTGATTCAGTTTTAATACTCTGTTTTAAATATGTGAAAGTTGTTTGGGCTGAGCACCCTGTTCTACTGATAGCCCGAGTGGCTTGTGAGGCTGATGACTGAGAGAGACCGAGGGTCTGATTGTGAGGTTGATGACTGAGAGAGGCTGAGGGTCTGCACGCCGCAGCGATATTATATGTATTAATGGATTGAGCTGCACGCCGCAGTGATATTATATATATTCATGGATCGGGCTGCACGCCGCAGCGATATAGCGCTTGGGCTGTAGGAGCCCCTCTGGAGTCTGCGCACCCCCTAGTGAGCGCTGTCAACTATATATATGGATCGGGCTGCACGCCGCAGTGATATAAAGATTGGGCTGCACGCCGCAACGGTTATTATAAGGTATCTATTGAGCGTGAGTGATGAGTGTGAGCACTGATTGATGAGAGTTGAGTTTCGAGTGACTGAGAGGCTTGCTCGAGGGGCTATATATACATGAGTTATACTTTGCCCGAGGGGCTTGTTTTTATGAAATTACTGATTTCACTTCTCCTTAAAGTGAGTCTATATTGAATATGTTGAGTTAAATTACTGATTTCACTCATCTTTATACTGAGCCTCTATAGAAAATGTTAAACAAATGTTTTAAACAATATTCATTGAGACTGGAATTTTTACGAGATGTTAGGAATTTAATCACTGATTTGGCTTTGTTATTTCCTCTGGCACTTTTCCTGTTTTGAGATGTATATGCTTTATGTTTTGCCCGAGGGGCTGTATACGAACTACGTTTTGCCCGAGAGGCTGATTAAGATTTTTATCACTTTCACTATGAACTACGTTGAACCTCTACTGAACTGTTAGAAAGACATTTTTCAAAGGATTTTTACTGAAATCGGAGTTTTAACAAGATGATTTGATTTGTATCCTGTTTTGGAAACATACTGTACCCACTGTGGTGATATGACGTGATTTATGTGATTTCTTATTGCACAATCATTATTTACTTTTATTACTTACTGGGTTGGCGTACTCATATTACTCCCTGCACATTGTGTGCAGATCCAGATATTTCTGAGCTCGGTGGCATGTTCATTGGAGATAGTAAGGTAGCTGCACGACGTTCGCAGCCTTGCCTTCTCCTCCCTATCCTTATTATTTTATATTTCAGGCTTATATTGCATTAAGCAGACAGTGTTGAATTGTATTTAGTGGCTCATGACTAGCGACACCATATTTGGGCTGGGTTGATGTATTTACATACTTGATTCCGCGTATTTCTGTTGATACATATTAATATGAAAGATTTGAGGTTTAATCTATTTTAGAAGAATACAATGCTTACAAAGATCTTCTATATTGTTCGTGTTGTTTCGACTGGCCTAGTTTTGTGATAGGCGCCATCACGACCAGGGGATTTGGGGTCGTGACAGCCGTAAACTTTGATTTTTTTTGTTTGTTTGATAATTTGTAACAATAGTTTAGTGATATTGGAACTTCTTTACAAGTGAAGAGATGAGCGATCTTTAATCATTTTGCAACCATAGGCCTTGATAATTTACTAGCTAGTCACTTCAATTTCTACGATAGTCCTGGCAAACTGTTGCATGTAAATTAAATGGGGTTTGTTTCAAAAACTTTTAAAATCTTTTGGGGAACTTTCTTAGCCCGACACTATAAATACTGAAAAGTTTTGTCCTGATGATGTTATATTTAAAAAAAAAATCAACGTATTCTTGAAAAAAAAGTGTTTTAATTTGCATCCCTTTCCTTCTTTTTGTTTCTCTTTAGAAGAATGAAGTAACTATCTATTAGATCCATTATTTTTCTTGTAGTACTACTTACCCGAACTACTTTTAAATCATAAAGTCCAATATTATAGAAAACATTTTTGATTTTTGATTGAAGGCTGTTGAAGATTAGAACTTCCATGTTAATTCAAAGAATGATGAAAAAGGTAAGCGTGCAAGAGAGAAGAAGAAGTGTAAAGTTTTCGGAGTTTACAAAGAAAGGTTTGAGCTTATGTCTGAAGAAGATTAGTTGAGATACTAATCTTAATTTGAGGAGTGACATGTGTCAACATCATGAGCTTTGATGCTAAAAGTATTAATATCAGATCTGGCACGTTGGTTTGAGAACAGAAGGCTAAATCATAGCCATTCATTTAATGGATCTCATTTCAGATGAGAAAAGGGACTAGAAGCTTCCACACATGAATAGCACATGCACACACATTGTAAAGAATAATTACTATTAGTTAGTTACACAATTAGTCAATAGGAAATAGTACAAGTGTATAGGAATATTTATTTACATTCTTTTGTATCTACAACATAGATTTGTATATAAGGAGACTACTGTGAATAAAATTAACAGAAAAAAAATTTCACAATCTCAGTGTTTTCTTTGATGGTATCAGAGCAGATTTAGCTCGATCCATTCAAAAATTCTCTCAAATCTCTATCAAATTTATTTTTCTATATCTATGTGTGGATCCAGTCATGACTAGTACAGAAGTTACAACTGATAGCTCTGTTTCTGGATCCACAAGCAGTGGAGTGACCAATGACTCCAATCACCCTTATCACTTGCACTCTTCTAATACTCCTAGTGTAATGACCTGACTTGTCGTTTTGAGCTTTTGCACTTCACTCGCCAGTTCTCGGGAATGACTAGCCCCGTGTGATGTATTATGACTTATGTAAATCGTCGGTTTTGGTTTTCAAGGGTAATCATAATGAATTTCGAAGAGCAGTTCTCAGTTTGAAGCTTAAAATTTGAAAGGTTTGACCAAGTTTTGACTAGTTAGTATATGATCTCGGATTGGAATTTTTATGAATTGGTAGCTACGTTAGATGATTTGGGACTTAGGAGCGTGATCGGAATGTATTTTGGAGGTCCGTGGAAGGTTTAGGCTTGAATTGGCGAAATTGAAAATTTGGCATTTTCCGGTTGGTAGTGGAAATTTTGATATCAGGGTCGGAATGGAATTCCGGAAATTGGAGTAGGTCCGTTGTGTCATTTGTGATGTGTGTGCAAAATTTCAGGTCATTCGGACGAGGTTTGATAGACTTTTTGATCGAATTCGGAATTTGGAAGTTTTGGAATTCATAGGCTTAAATCCGATGATGATTTGATATTTTGATGTTGTTTTGAGTGTTCTGAAGGTTGGAATAAGTTTGAATGATGTTATCGGATATGTTGGCATATTAGGTTGAGGTCCCGAGGGCCTCGGGAAGGTTTCGGATGATTGACGAAAAGTTTGGAGTTGAGTTTGGAAGCTGAAGCACTTTTGTTGCTGTCATAACCGCACCTGCGGTTGGGAGGCCGCAGGTGCGATGCCCGCAGAAATGGAAGGCAGCCGCAGATGCGGTCAAAAAGAAGATCAGCTGGAACCGCAGAAGCGGCTAAGGAAGCGCACCTGCGGTAGCGCAGGTGCGAGAATGTGATCGCAGATGCGGAACTTGGAGTATAAGTGAAAACCGCAGATGTGGTATCTTGGACCGCAGAAGCGGTAATGGGACCGCAGGTGCGAAAAGCCTGGGTCAGAAAGTATAAAAGGTTTTCCTTCACGATTTCTAAGTTATTCTTCACCATTTTCATGCAGGTTTGAGCTTGAGGGAGCTATTTGAAGAGGGATTTCAAGGGGATTTCATAGATATAAGCTTTTTGGGCCCTAAACTCGTTTCTATGGTGTTATTTCACTGATTTGGCTTGAAAATTAATGGAAATTAAGGGTTAAATATTGGGAAACTAGGGCTTGAGATTGGAGACCTTTGAGCAAGGGTTTGAGGGGTCATTTGTGGTCAGATTTTAATACTTTTGATATTAATGAAATCGTGGGGAGATAAGGAGTCTATTGATGTAAATCTTATCGAATTCCGAGACATAGGCTTGGGGGTCGGGTTGGACCAATTTCGGGATTTTTGGTATAATTTGATTATTTTCATATGGGCTTCGTTCCCTTAGCATATTCTAATGTTATGATTCTGATTTTGGGTAGATTCGATGCGAGTTGAGGCCGAGGCGAGAGGCAAAGGCATCGCAGAGTAGTATATCATCTGGTTTGAGGTAAGTAACCATTGTAAATCTAGAACTGAGGGTGTAAAACCCCGGTATTCGTATTGTTTTGATAACTTATGTGACGCACATGCTAGGTGACGAGCGTGTGGGCGTGCACCGGTACTTGGTCCGTCCCGTAGCGACTATTAATCCGCGTATTTGATTTAAAATCTTATGATATCACATGCTTTAGAGATTGATACTATATTATGGGTTGTATGCCATGTTTGGGGCCTTGTGCCGACCTGTTGAGACCCTTAGGGGTATTTTTACTGTTTTCCTCACTCTATTTGTTTGAAAGCATATCCTCAGTCATGTTTTACCTGCTATTGCTTAAACTTAATTTCACTACTCATTTTCTTTACTATGAAAACTGTTTGGGCTGAGTTCCCTGATTTTCACTGAGATGCACGAGTGGCCGTTAGGATAGTGACTAACAGAGGTTGAGGACCTTATAGTGAGGAGAATATATATTATGGGTCGGGCTGCACGCCGCAGCGATATTATATATTGATATGGATCGGGTTGCACGCCGCAGCGGTATTTATATGGATCGGGTTGCACACCGTAGTGATATGGCACTTGGGCTCAAGGAGCCCTTCCGGAGTCTGCACACCCCCATTGAGCGTAGTCGACTATATATATATTGGATCGGGCTGCACGCTGCAGCAATTATTACTATTATTACTATTATGAGATATCTATTGAGCCTGAGTGCTGAGAGTGAGTACTGAGTGACTAGAGATTAGTCACGAATGACTGAGAGGCTTGCCCGAGGGGCTTTACTTTGAGAGATACTTTGCCCGAGGGGCCTGTTTTATGACATATACTGCTTTCACTCATCTTTTATACCGAGCCTCTTTTGAAAAACGATCTAATAAATGATTTCAAAGACTTGGATTCAAAAATGCAGATTTCCGACTTGATATTTCTGTTGTGATTTCATGATATGTGATTTTAAATGCTCGTCACTGCACTCGGACCTTATGTGCTTTAGTTACTTACTGAGTTGGCGTACTCATGTTACTCCCTGCACCATGTATGCAGATCCAGGTGCCCGAGTATCGGACTGAGAGTTCCCAACATTCTCAGAGTTTACCAGGAGATCGCAAGGTAGCTGTACGACATTCGCAGGCCCTGCTTTCCTCCTTCCTACCTTAGTATTTCTATCATATTCCGACTTATGTTGTATTATTCAGTCAGATTTGGGTTGTATTTAGAGGCTCTTGACTAGTGACACCAGATGGTTGGGCTATGTTGGGTTAACGAACTGATATTCCGCATATTCTGTTTATTTCATCTATTTCATATGATGAATTTGAAATTTATTCGATATTAGAAACTGATTTTTATAAAAGAGTTCGTTATGGTAGATGTTTGGTTGGCTTGCCTAGTATTGTGATAGGCGCCATCACGACCGGGGGATTTGGGGTTGTGACAAGTTGGTATCAGAGCCTAGGTTACATAGGTCTCGCGAGTCATGAGTCGGTTTAGTAGAGTCCCGCGGATCAGTACGGAGACATCGGTATTTATCCTCGGGAGGCTACAGAACCTTTAGGAAAAACTTCACATTCTTGAATTCTTATCGTGCGTCCTTGATTTAGCTTGAAATGTAACTCTTTGAATTCCTTCCACGCGTTCGTATGCGCGCATGAGCGCTCGCTATCATCTGTGCATCGACGCTTGTGATTCCCTGATCGAGGGACGAGATGTGATTTTTGTGGGATGATGTTGGGCCAGTCTGGAGGACTTGAGGTCGGGTTTTGCCTGTAGCTTGAGCACTGAGGAACTGATTGTGTGAGCACATGCTTTTTGAATTTATATGTTCGGTAGTGTCCCTATTAGTGGAAGTGATGGCTGGATGACTATGTGATGAGTATGATGTGATTGCGAGATATGTTTAAATGATTTGAATGAGAAGAGAAGGGTCTGCTTGGGAGTAGTAAGAACTATCCGGTGCTTGATTTCCATCGTGATTTGATGTATGGCCCGAGTTGTGGGCGTGATTGAAGGAACTTTTCATGTTTCCTCGTTGGGAAGCGAAGTAGATTTCACGTTGTGATATGAGTTCAGACTTAGGAAGATTAAGTGACTGCGTAATGTTTATGGCGGTGGAAGGGTATAAAGCGATGTTAGTTTGAGGCGAAGCAAGTGGGTTATCTCCTGCGGAGTGTTCTGAAGTTTGTGTGATCCTTATGTTGTTTGTGGGGAGACCTCTTTTACCAGTGAATATATGTGTTACAATTTGATTTTTGATCGCTTAAGAGAGTGGGCTTGACTGTTACGAGGCTGAATGCGAGATTTGTAGAAGATTTGAAGCACTAGATGGCCTGTGTTGCACGAGCTTATGAAGAATTTAGTTCAATCTCACCATGGTATTATGGCAGTAAAAGAGTATATGCATTATGAGTTATTGTGTGTTTTGATCTATGGCTTTGAGCCAAGTGGGGGAGTCTGCTATTGACTAGCTGATTGCACGGTTATGTGCTATGTTAGTTCCAGTTGGAGGCGTACTGGTGAATTAGTTATGGCTGACAGAGCCTGAGACCAAGGATGGCTCGAGTAAAGGAAATTTCAATAAAGGTTATGCTATGCTTTATGGGTATATGATAATGACGGAGTGACTTGAGTTGTTATGAGTAAAGGGTGTACGGTGCAGAGAACAGGAAGTTGCTTGGTTGCATTAAGGTGAGGTTACGTTCTGTGGTGTCGGAGTGCTAATGGGGCACGGGTTGTTCGGTTCATTTGATCAGTCTAATTGAGGTTTGAGTAGAGTGGATGACTCTCGAGGATGGTTCTAGTGGGTTCAAGATTTTGCATGTTATAATTGGAGATTTTTGGGTTGTATATTTGGCTAGAAACTAAGGTTTGCATTGGAAGGTGTCAAGACTTGTGGCATTTCTATATTAATTATGGGGTTCTATCTATCAG
>NW_017674037.1:18379-110931 GCF_001879085.1 Nicotiana attenuata
AGTTGAAGCACTTTTGTTGCTGTCATAACGCGCCTGCGGTTGGGAGGCCGCAGGTGCGATGCCCGCAGAAGCGGAAGGCAGCCGCAGATGCGACCAAGAAGAAGTTCAGCTGGAACCGCAGAAGCGTCTAAGGAAGCGCACCTGCGGTGTCATGACCCAATTTTCCCTCCGTTGGGTTTCGTGATGGCACCTAGTCTTAAGGACTAGGTAAGCCTACTAAAATGCGGAATAACAACAATAACTAATAACAGCTAGAATTCTTCTGAGATAAATCCTTTATACAATTAACAACTCCCAAAAAACTCGGTAGTACAAGTCATAAGCTCTACAGAGTTTCGCTACAACTTCTAAACACAACCATATGGAAACAAGTACAACAATGTGAACATAAAATAGGAAGGTGACTCCGAAGCCTGCGAACGTAGCAGCAGGGCTACCTTGAGTCTCCTCGGCAAGAATCCGCTCAGCTACTAACGATCAATACCTGGATCTGCACAAAAAAAATGTGCAGAAGTGTAGTATGAGCACACCACAGCGGTGCCCAGTAAGTATCAAAACTAACCTCGATGGAGTAGTGACGAGGAACAGTCAAGACACCCACCGGTCTAATAAGCATAGCAAGTATAAGTGTAGAAACAACCGAATGTGATATCTATATAAAGGCTAAGCGATATTGCTACCAATATAGTAACTACAATAAGGAAAGGTAACAGCAAGTAACAGTGGAAAAACCATAATAAAGCTCATAAAAAGTGAACAAAAAATACAACCCAAATTCAAAATTCACAAATACAGTAAGGACATATCATAACTCAGCAACTACGGCAGCTTTCACATTAGGTCATAGCCAACAACTTCAATCAATTAGTCAAATATTTCATTTGATAAAAACATTTCGAATTATACTTCTTCAAGTAAACATTCTTCTGAAATAGTCATCTAATAATGAATAGCTTTCGAATATAACCCTTTCAAATAAGTATCCTTCGAATATAAGTCACCCTGTGACACCTCATCTCGTAATCATACAATACGGTCTCAATACCTGAACCCTAACACTTGGCATCGTGTGCCCTCATCACACCTCATAATCATACTGACAATTCACGTGCCCAAAGAGTCATTCTCTCATGGAAGGAAAATAAACGAGGGGTGCGTCTATACACAGAAATCTCAAAGAGCCTCCTACCCGATAAGGGTGATTAACCACGTGTATGCTTGTGCAAGTGTCCTAACATAGTTCGCACCAACTAGTAAGTATAAGGAATGGAACGGACAACACCTATAATGTTTACGTAGGGATAGGATCAATGAAAATATCAACTCAGAACACAATGATTTTAATAGGGAAAAATAACGCAGAAAGAATACAGCTCAACGCAGAAATGGCAACCGGGGATCTACCAGGATACCATCTTGTAGCCCCCAACTGTAAATATCCAGCAAATCGGGGATCTACCAGGATACCGTCCTGTAGCCCCCAAATGTAAATACCAGCAAACCGGAGATCTACCAGGATACCGTCCTATAGCCCCAAATGTAAATGTCCAGTGGATCTCCCAGGTGTCGTCCCGTAGTCCAACTCATAGTGTGCTGGGGATCTACTGGAATCTCGATCCGTAGTCCCCAAATGTAAATGTGCAGGGGGGATCTACCGGGATATCGCCCGTAGTTCCCAAAGTAAACACACAGCGCAACCAACAGAAACAACAGTTACAGCACAATAGAAAGCTCGTACATCACCACACTACACATAACCACAACATGACAATAATACAAGGTAAGACAAGTAAATCAACTCAAGGACTATAAATCACAAGGAAACGGCAAAATAACACAACAAGAAAATAATACAAGGTAAGACAAGTAAATCAACCCAAGGACTATAATTCACAAGGAAACGGTAGAACCAGCTCATAAAGAATAACCACAGAAAAGAATGCTGGCATAAAGGGAACAGTTCAACCACGGGAAAACTAACATGTAGCAACGGTCCCACAATATACAAGTCAATAACAAGAAAATCAACACGAGTCAAGTAGTCCCAAATAAAGGCAAGTCAACAAGATATAAATTATCTAAACTCCTTTTAAGGTAGGTCAAATTTTGAGGATATTCGAAAATTCAATTAAGGGAAGATGATTTTAGCTTCACCTAAGACTAAACAATGTCAGGGGGGTAATAATAAGACTCCAATAAGATAAGCAACTATAAAGAGATAGCATGACAATAGGAGAGGCGAAATTCTTCAGTTAAATCAATTAGGAGTCAATTAGGCAATAAGAGTGAATCATGAAACAATTAATTCCAATTAAGCATGTGGAGGTGAAACAAATAAATAGGAAACTTAGTCATGTCAAGAACACATTCCTACAAGTGAATATAAAGACCTAAGAACCCAAAAAGGTCAATTTTCCCACAAATAAGTCCGAGCACACACTCGTCACCTCGCGTACACGAACTACAATCAACATAGAAGACTCAAATCCTAAGGGGAAGTCCCCCACACAAGGTTAGGCAAGATACTTACCTAAAAGACGACACACCGATACTCAAGAATGCACTTCTCGGGTAAAAAGATCTCCGGACGGCTCAAATCTAACCAAATTAACTTCAAAGCACAAATAAAACACATAAGAAACTATTCCGGATCCTAAAGTTTCAATCTTTAACAAAATCTAAAAATTGGTCCAAAAGTCGACCCCCGGACCCGCACCTCGGAACCCAATAAATTTTACAAAATCCGAATACCCATTCCAATATGAGTTCAACCATACAAAAATTACCAAATTCCGATACCATTTCATCCCTCAAATCATAAAATTTCGCTTTGGAAAGTTTCTTCAAAAACCAACATTTTCCCTAACTAAAAACACAATTTAAATGATAAAAACAAAGACTAATTCATGTAATATATTTAAGTCTAAGTGAAGAACACTTACCCAGTCGAATTATCTGAAGAACCCACCAAGAATCGCTTAAAATCGAGGTCTACAAGTCAAAATATGATAAAAATGGAGAAACCCTCGATTTTGGAATATATTCTGTCTGCCCAGATATTTAAGCATCGCGATCGCGTACAAGAAATAGGTTCTGGCCCAAAGTGTGCTACGCGATCGCGAAAGGACTGATGCAATCGCGTAGAAGGAAAATGGCTACTGTCCAAATTTTGGTGTTACGTGATCGCGAACGAAGCAATGCGATCGCAAAGAAGGAAAAATGTTGAGGCCTAGAGCTACACTATGCGATCGCGAACCTATCTGTGCAAACGCGACGAAGGAAAATATGGCAGGTCGACATATACTACACGATCGCGGCTATGCCTATGCGATCGCATAGAAGGAAACACCAAATAGCAGAACAGCAGTTCAAACATAGGGAAAAATGACCCATGGCCCACCCGGAACACACCCGAGGCCCTCGGGACCCCGTCTAAACACATAAACAAGTCATATATCCTAAAATGGACTCGCTCGAGGTTACGAATCACATAAAACAACGCCGAAACAATGAATCAAATCATAAATCGAACTTATGAAATTTCAAATCTTCAAACTTTGAAAACTCGTGCCGAAACCGATCAAATCAACTCGGAATGACGCCAAATTTTGCAGACAAGTCCAAAATGACATAACGGAGCTGTTCCAACTCTCGAAATCGTATTCCAACCCCGATATCGCAAAAGTCAACTATGGGTCAAACTTCTACATTTTCCAACTTTTGCCGAAATGCCTCAATTTACACTACGGACCTCCAAATCTGAATTCGGACGCGCGCCTAAGTCCAAAATTACCATACGAAGCTGTTGGAATCATCGAAAATTCATTCCGGGGCCGTTTACTGAAAAGTCCAATTCCGGTCAAATTCTCACCGCTTAAACTCCCAAAACTAGATTCCTTCTTCCAATTTGACTCTGAATCATCCGTTAACTGAATTCAACCATGCACGCAAGTCTTACTCGTATTATGAAGCTCTTCCAGACCTTACGCCGCTGAACGGAGCTTAAATTCTTAAAACGACCGGCTGGGTCGTTACATGCGGTAGCGCAGGTGCGAGAATGTGATCACAGATGCGGAACTTGGAGTATAAGTGAAAACCGCAGATGCGGTGTCTCGGACCGCAGAAGCGGTAATGGGACCGCAGGTGCGAAAAGCCTGGGTCAGAAAGTATAAAAGGTTTTCCTTCGCGATTTCTGAGTTATTCTTCACCATTTTCATGCGGGTTTGAGCTTGAGCGAGATATTTGAAGAGGGATTTCAAGGGGATTTCATACAGGTAAGGTTTTTGGACCCTAAACTCGTTTCTATGGTGTTATTTCACAGATTAGGCTTGAAATTTAATGGAAATTAAGGGTTAAAAATTGGGAAACTAGGGCTTGAGATTGGAGACCTTTGAGCAAGGGTCTGAGGGGTCATTTGTGGTCGGATTTTAATACTTTTGATATGTATGAAGTCATGGGGAGATAAGGAGTCTATTGATGTAAATTTTATCAAATTCCGAGACATGGGCCCGGGGGTCGGGTTGGACCAATTTCGGAATTTTTGGTATAATTTGATTATTTTCATGTGGGCTTCGTTCCCTTAGCATATTCTAATGTTATGATTCTAACTTTGGGTAGATTCGATGCGAGTTGAGGCCGAGGCGAGAGGCAAAGGCATCGCGGAGTAGTATTTCATCTGGTTTGAGGTAAGTAACCATTGTAAATATATAACTGAGGGTATAAAACCCCGGTATTCGTATTGTTTTGATAACTGAGGTGACGCACATGCTAGGTGACGAGCGTGTGGGCGTGCACTGGTAGGGATTGTGACTTGGTCCGTCCCGTAGTGACTATTAAGTCGCGTATTTGATTTAAAATCTTAGGATATCACGTGCTTTAGAGATTGATACTATATTATGGGTTGTATGCCATGTTTGGGGCCTTGTGCCGACCTGTTGAGACCCTTAGGGGCATTTTTACTGTTTTCCTCACTCTATTTGTTTGAAAGCATATCCTCAGTCATGTTTAACCTGCTATTCCTTAAACTTGATTTCACTGCTCATTTTCTTAACTATGAAAACTGTTTGGGTTGAGTTCCCTGATTTTCACTGAGATGCCCGAGCGGCCGTGAGGATAGTGACTGAGAGAGGTTGAGGACCTTATGGTGAGGATTATATATATTATGGGTCGGGCTACACGCCGCAGCGATATTATATATTAATATGGATCGGGCTACACGCCACAGCGATATATATATATGGATTGGGCTGCACGCCGCAGCAGTATTTATATGGATCGGGCTGCACACCGTAGCGATATGGCGTTTGGGCTGAAGGAGCCCCTCCGGAGTCTGCACACCCCCATTGAGCGTAGTCGACTATATATATATTGGATCGGGCTGCACGTCGCAGTAATTATTACTATATATATTGGATCGGGCTGCACCGTCGCAACAATTATTACTATTATTACTATTATAAGATATCTATTGAGCGTGAGTGCTGAGAGTGAGTACTGAGTGACGAGAGATGAGTCACGAGTGACTGAGAGGCTTGCCCGAGGGGCTTTACTTTGAGTGATACTTTGCCCGAGGGGCCTGTTTTATGACATATACTATTTTCACTCATCTTTTATACTGAGCCTCTTTTGAAAAATGATCGAATAAATGATTTCAAAGACTTGGATTCAAAAATGCAGATTTCCGGCTTGATGTTTCTGTTGTGATTTCATGATATATGATTTTAAATGCTCGTCACTGTCCAAATCTAGCCAAAAGCAATTACATATCTTAAATACAACTATAATAGACTAATCTAATGAAATCAAGACTTTAATAAGAAATTCGAAAATTTCCATAAAAAGTCTCCCCGGGTCCACGTCTCGGAATGGGATAAAAGTCATAAAATATGAACACTCATTCACACACAAATCCAACCATACAAGAATTACTCGAATCCAACCTCAGATCGCCTTTCAATACTCAAAAATTTAGTTGAAGAACATCTACCATTTCCCCCCAAATTTCTCAACCGAATTCCTTAGTTAAATGATGAAATCAACCATAGATTAGTGAAATATAACCATAAGGGAGTTAGGAATCATTACCCAAAAGCTTCCTCTGAAAATCTCTCAAAATATCGCTCAAATCCGAGCTCCCAAAGTCCAAAAATTAAAAATGGGATAAAACCTTCAAAACCCTTTTTTTTCTGCACAACGATTTTTGCTTCTGCGAGCTTCCAGTCGCGCCTGCAATGCCGCACCTACGGAATTTCCATCGTAGGTACAGATTCCACTTAAAGCCCAGAATCCGCTTCTGCGGTCAATACTCCGCATCTGCGGTTGCACAGACGCGGCTCCTTCCTCGCACCTGTGCCCACACACTATTTCCTTCATACCGCACCTGCGGTCCCCCCCACCGTAGGTGCGAAAACACCAGCAACTAGAAAACATCAGCAATTGCATAAGTCCAAATTTCAATCTGTTAAGCATCCGTAATACACCCGTGGCCCCCGGGACCTTAATCAAACATACCAACAAGTACTAAATACCATACGAACTTAGTCGAGCCCTCAAACCACATCAAACAACGCTAAAAACACGAATCACCCTCCAATCCAAACTTAATGAACTTGAAACTTCAAGTTTTTACAACTGATGCTGAAACCTATCAAACCACGTCCGATTGACCTCAAATTTTGCACACAAGTCATAAATGACACCAAGAACCTACTCCAACTTCCAAAAATCCAATACGACCCCGATATCAAAAAGTCTACTACCGGTCAAAATCTCCAAAAATCTGACATTCGCCATTTCAAGCCTAAATCGGCTACAGACCTCCAAAACACTGTCCGAACACGCCCCTAAATCCAAAATCGCCCAACGGAGCTAATCGACAAAACTCCATTCCGAAGTCTTCTTCACCCAGTTCTGACTATAGTCAAAATCCTAAGGCTTAAGCTTCCGTTTCAGGGACTAAGTGTCCCAAAACACTCCAAAACCAAAAATAAAACCTCCCAACAAGTCACATAAACAGAAAAAGATACGCGGGAAGAAGTTAATAGTGGATCGCATCTATTATTCTCAAAATGATCGGCTGGGTCGTTACATCCTGCCCCTCTTATGACAATCGTTCGTCCTCAAACGAGCATAGGAACATACCTGAAGTGGTGAAAAGATGAGGGTAACGGCTGTGCATATCCTGCTCGGTTTCCCAAGTCGCCTCCTCGACCGGCTGCCCCCTCCACTGAACCTTCACTAAAGCAATATTCTTTGACCTCTGCTCTCGAATTGCTTGTCCAAAATAGCCACTGGCTCCTCAACATAAGATAGATCCTTGTCCAACTGGACTGAGCTGAAATCCAACACGTGAGAAGGATCACCGTGATACTTCTGGAGCATAGAAACATGGAATACTGGATGAACTCCTGCTAGACTAGTAGGTAAGGCAAGCTCATAAGCAACCTCCCCAACTCGTTGCAACACCTCAAATGGACCAATGAACATTGGGCTCAACTTTCCCTTCTTCTATAACCTCATAACGCCCTTCATAGGCGAAACCCGGAGCAAGACCCGCTCTCCAACATGAATGCAACATCGCGAATCTTCTGATTTGCAAAACTCTTCTGTCTGGACTGGCTGCGAAGTCTATCCTGAATCACCTTAACCTTCTCTAAAGCATCCTGAACCAAGTCTGTACCCAATAATCTAGCCTCGTCCGGTTCGAACCAATCCATTGGAGATCTACATTGCCTACCATACAGAGCCTCATTCGGTGCCATCTGAATGTTGGACTGATAACCGTTGTTGTAGGCAGACTACGCAAGTGGCAAGAACTGATCCCAAGAACCTCTAAAATCCATCACACACGGACGGAGCATATCCTCAAGTATATGAATAGTGCGCTCGGACTGTCCGTCCGTATGAGGGTGAAATGTTGTGCTCAACTCAAGCCGAGTACCTAACTCATGTTGTACGGCCCTCCAGAACCGTGATGTAAACTGCGTGCCCCGGTTAGAGATGATAGATACCGGCACGCCATGAAGCCTGACAATCTCGCGGATATAAACTCGAGCCAGTTGCTCGGAAGAAAAGGTAGTCATCACAGGAATGAAATGAGCTGACTTGGTCAGCCTATCCACAATCAGCCAAACTGCATTAAACTTCCACTGAGTCTGTGGGAGTCTAACAATGAAATCCGTACTGATCCGCTCTCATTTCCACTCCAGAATCTCTAACTTCTAAAGCAATCCACTCGGTCGCTGATGCTCACACTTCACCTGCTGGCAATTTAGACATCGAGATACATATTCCACTATGACCTTCTTTATTCTACGCCACTAATAATGTTGCCTCAAGTCCTGATACAACTTCTTGGCACCCGGACGAATGGAGTACCACGAACTGTGAGCCTCCTAGAGAATCAACTCACGCAATCTGTCTACATTGGGCACACATAGCCTGCCCTGCATCCTCAATGCACCATCATCTCCAATAGTGACCTCCTTAGCATCACCGTGCTGAACCGTGTCCTTAAGGACAAGCAGATGGGTGTCATCATACTGACGCTCCCTCATACGATCATAAAGAGAAGACTAGAAGACCACACAAGCTAAAACTCGACTCGGTTCAAAAATATCCAATCTGATAAATTGTCCGACCGAAGCTTGAACAAATGCCAATTGCCTCTCTGCTGCTGGTAAATATGCTAAGCTCTCCAAACTCCCCGCCCTGCGACTCAAGGAATTGGCCACTACGTTGGCCTTCTCGGGATGGTATAGAATAGTGATATCATAATCCTTAAGCAGCTCTAACCACCTTCGTTGACGCAAGTTAAGATACTTCTGCTTGAACAGATGCTGCAAACTCTGGTGATCAGTGTAGATCTCACAAGGGACACCGTACAAATAGTGCCTCCAAATCTTCAAGGCATAAACAATTGATGCTAACTCAAGGTCGTGGACAGGATAGTTATTTTCATGTACCTTCAGCTGTCTGGACGCTTAGGCAATCACCCTACAATCCTGCATCAACACTACACCGAGACTAATCCGCGACGCATCACAATAAATAGTATAAGACCTTAAACCTGTAGGAAATACCAATACTGGGGTTCTAGTCAAAGCTATCTTGAGCTTTTGGAAGCTCTCTTCACACTCCTCTGTCCACCTGAACGGAGCACCCTTCTGGGTCAGCTTGGTCATAGGTGCTGCAATAGATGAGAATCCATCAAAAAATCGACGGTAATACCCCGCCAAACAAAGAAAACTCTGGATCTTTGTAGCTTTGGACGATCTGGGCCAACTCTGCACTGCTTCCACCTTCTTCAGATCCACCTTGATCCCCTCACTCGACACTACGTGACCCAAAAATGCCACAGAATCTAACCAGAACTCACATTTTGAGAACATTGCATATAATTTCTTCTCTCTCAAGGTCTGAAGCATAGTCCTCGGGTGCTGCTCATGATCCTCCCGATCTGAGAGTACACTAGGATGTCGTCAATAAACACAATAACAAAAGAGTCAAGATAGGGCCGAAATACACTATCCATCAAATGCATAAATGTTGTTGGGGCATTGGTCAACCTAAATGGCATCACAAGGAACTCGTAATGACCACACCGAGTCCCGAAAACAGTCTACGGGATATCTGGCTCCCGAATCTTCAAGTGATGATAGCCTGAGCGCAAGTCAATATTGGAGAACACTCTGGCACCCTGTAACTAATCAAATAAGTCATTAATATGACGCAAAGGACATTTATTCTTCACTATAACTTTGTTCAGATAGAGATAATCAATGCAAATACGCATAGAACCATTCTTTTTCTTCACAAACAAGACATGAGCACCCCAAGGTGACACACTGGGCCGAATGAAGCCCTTATCAAGCAATTCCTGTAACTGTTCCTTCAACTCAGGAGGGGCCATACGATATGGAGGAATAGAGACGGGCTGAGTGCCCAACAACACAACATATCAATACCAAAGTCGATATCACTATCGGGCGGCATGGCCGGGAGATCAACTGGAAATACATCAGGGAAATCCCTCACTACTGGAACTGACTCAACTGTAGGGGTATCAATACTGACATCTCTTACATAAGCTAGATACGCGTCACACCCCTTCTCAACCATTCGTTGAGCTTTAAGAAATGAAATAACTTTGTTGGGAGTGTAATATAAGGTACCCCTCCACTCTAACCGCGGTAAGCCTAGCATAGCCAACGTAACGGTCTTGGCGTGACAATCAAGAATAGCATAATGGGGTGACAACCAGCATGCCCAAGATAATATCAAAATGTACCATACTGAACAATAATAAATCGACTCTGGATACGGTCAACCACTAATAACAACCAAGCACGACCGATACACACGGTGAACAACAATAGAATCTCCCACGGGTGTAGACACATAAACAAGAGAACTCATAGAATCACAAGATACGCCCAAATACGGAGCAAAATAAGATGGCACATAGGAATAAGTGGAGCATGGATTGAATATAACTGGCGCATCTTTATGACAGACCGAAACAATACCTGTAATGACAGAGTCGGAAACAACTGCCTTTGCACGAGCATGAAGGGCATAGTATCTGGCTTGGCCTCTCCCTCTAAGGCGACCTCTACCTCCCCGACCTCCACCTCGAGTTGGCTGAGTAGGTGGAGTGGTAGCTGGTGCTGTAATCATAACTTGAGGACCATGTGGAGCATGTTGTGGCTGAAAAGTCTGTGGAGGTGCACCCCTCCTAAGCCTGGGGCAATCCCTCACCATATGGCGAGTGTCGCCACACTCTAAACAAGCTCTGGGAAGGCGTGGCTGCTGTGGCTGGCTCGGGCCAGGTCTGCTGGACTGACCGCCGGAAACACCCCGTGCAGGAGGCACACCAGATATTGGCGGTGCACAATAAAGCTCCTGGGGTCTAGGAGTAGCTGGAATACCACTAACGGCTGGAAGAGCTGAATGAACAGGGTGGATCACATAGCCCATACCATGTCGAGCTGCAACTAGCGCACGAGCACCAAAATAAGAACCAGTCTCTCAAGACCTCTTGGCCTCTCTCTCCTCCCTCTCCCGAGCAAGCATGTCATCCACTCTCCTAGCAATACTCACAACCTGCTGGTACAAAATATCCATCTCTAACTCCCGGGCCATGCTAGTCCTGATGTTGGGATGGAGTCCCTCAATAAACCGATGGACCCTCTCTCGAACTGTAGAAACCAAGGTCGGTGCATTGATCGGGTCCAAGCCTACACTACTATTAAGTAGCGAGGGTGGTCGATGCAGTAATAACCCAACTAGGTCGGGATCGAATCCACAGGGAGTTAATGATTGGAATTAGGTTTATATCTAAGCTAGATGCAGGCTTTGAGTCTAATTACACTTCCACAAGTTTGGGTTTGATTTCTACTTCTAACTTTACTCTAAAAGATTGTAATGATTGAAACTAAGGACAATATTTTTGCTGTTGATTTTCAAATGGTTAAAGAGACTAGGGTCGTGACTTCTACCTAGGTGGGTATCCAACGGATAGCAAGAATCGAGGGTAAGCTTGATTAGTTGGGGTCGTAATATAGCTATCACACCCGGGTACTCACTCGGTACCTCTCGGTAGTTTGAGTGATTTTGCCCAATTTGGCTTTCTCAAGTCCAAATGGGTATTCATGCAATTCAAGTGATATTAGCTCAAGTCGGGTATTACTATCTCTAGGTTTAACCCTTTAATTGGGGTTATCAATTTTTTGATTTCACCACAGTTCCTTGTTAGCCTAGTTTTCCTGGACTTAGTCCCACTTTCTCAAGTAGAGACTAAGTCATAAAGGAATGAATCAATGTTTGAAACCATTAATTCTATAGTTCTAGCAAGAACTAGGCTAAATATCACTAACCCATTCACATTCAAGCCCTAAAATCAAATACCCATCAAATACCCACACTAGGGTTGGGTCACAACCCTAGGTATGGGTTTAGCTACTCATCAAAATAACAGAAATTAAAGATGAAATGAAGGTAAAATTCATAATACTAGATTAAAGGATGAAAATCTAAAGTTAAAAGATGAATCTAGTACAAAATTTCCCGAAACAGAAAACTCAGCCGTCTCAGGTGCTCCTCAATACATAACATGACCTAAAATGACAAAAAGTTCTATTTATACTAAGCTGAAAATATTTGACAAATAACCCCTGCGGAGGTTGTGTGGCCGCATAATTCTGAGTCCGGCCGCACTCTTGCTTTCGCGGCCGCACAATCCTGAGTGCGGTTCACGTTCTTCAATAAGGATCTGGATTGAGCTGAGCTTTCGCGAACCGCATAATTTTGATTGCGGTCGTACAAGGGACTTCCACGGTCGCACAATTCTGAAGCGGACCGCACTTCTCTCTTTAGCTCAAATTGTAAGCTCTCTGAACTTCAGTCATCGCGGTCCGTGTAATTTTAATCATGGCCGCACAGGGACTTTCGCGGCCGCACATTTATGGTGCAGTCCGCGCTCATCTTTTAGCCCAAAAATCACACATTCTGAATCTCCCTTATACGGAACGCGTAATTCTGCTCGTGGCCGCATCATGGCTTTCACGGCCGCACAATGTTTGTGCGGTCTGCGCTTCAGAATTCATTTCCCAGCCTTGGTTTTTGTTCAACTTTTGACTCCTTTGTGATTTGATTAAGGTTCCTTTGGCTCATTTTGAACAGTTCCTGCAAGCAAGCATATTTCATTAGTTTTAGGGAATACCTTCAAGCATTTTTGGCCTAAAACACAAGTAAAAGAGAGCAAATAATAGGTTAAAATCCCTACTTATCATGCATGTCTAGCCAAATCGCTGAAACGAACTGCATACTCTGACACAGTCATAGCACCCTAGCGCAACTACTCAAACTCGGCGCGCCATGCATCTTTGAGGCTCTGGGGAACTTACCGAGTCCATGTAAGTGAAGCAGCCTCAGCCGGACTGTCCAACTCATAATCATGCCACCACGGATAGGCTGCTCCTCTAAGCTGAAACGTAGTGAAAGAAACCTCACTCGACTCCGCTATGCCCATAGTATGGAGGATACGGTAGCACTCCTCCAGAAATACCTGAGCACCCTCTGTCACCAAACCACTGAAAGTAGGAGGGTGGTACTTCTTGTACCTCTCGAGCCTATGCTGCTCCTACTCAGAAACTACAGCCCTACCCTCGGGCTGGACTGGGGATGGCTGCATCGGTATAATGTCTAGAACCTGGTCAACTGGAACCCGCTGCTCTGGGGTATGGGCAGTGGGAGTCTGTGCTCCTTCCCCGGCCAGAGATGTGGCTAGAGCAAGTGGAATCAATACAGCCTGAGCTGGAGCAGTAGTAGTAGGCGTCTCAGGTGCATGCGCTCTGACTGGAGCTACTGGTGTCTCCTCTGTGGCAACCGTGCAGGTGCACTGGCTGCACCAAGTGGACGTCATCAGCCTCTACCCCGGCCCCGGCCTCTGATGGCTCTAGTAGGAGGCGCGGGTGCCTAGTCATCTCCGGTTGTACGTGTCCTCACCATCTGTGAGAGAATAGAAGACAAAAGTTTAGAATTTCGTAGTCAACAAATTTCACACGATAAGGAATCAAATGAAGTGAAATTTTCCTAACAGCTCCATAGCCTCCCGAAGATAAATACGGATGTCTCCACACCGATCCGCGAGACTCTACTAAACCTGCTTGTGACTCACGATACCTATGAACCTAGAGCTCTGATACTAACTTGTCACGGCCCAATTTACCCTCTGTAAGACGTCGTGACGGCACCTAGTCTCTACGACTAGGTAAGCCTAAACAATTATGGAAATTACAAGAACAGAAGTAAAACTCACAACTAACTGCAACAATAATAACATAACTAATAACCATGCCGCTCGACATGTACAATAATCAACTCCTCAATGCTACACAGAAACCCGGAACATCATGAGTCACAAACTACAAAACTAGTGTCTCTATAAATCAGAGTCTAACAAAAGAAGTATAGAAGATAATGGACATAGGGGAGAATAGAGGGGGACTCCGAGGTTTACAGATGCGGCAGATATACCTTGAAGTCTCCAACTATCGTTGCTCACTGATGACGTGGTTGGTAAGAAGTACCTGGATCTGCACACGAAAATATGTGCAGAAAAGCAGTATGAATACATCACAACAGTACCCAGTAAGTGCCAAACCTAACCTCGGTCGAGTAGTGGCGAGGCCAGGTCAGGGCCCTACTGGTGTATATATATAAAATAAGACGAAACAAAAATATCACAATAATATAAAAGACTGAAATTTTAACCAGAAGGAAATCACAAAAGGATAACAGTACAGTACATCGAAATATCAACAGGGGATCTCCCGAGATACCTTTTCGTAGTCCCAAAAGTAAATGTGCAGGGGATCTCCTGGGATACCGTCCCATAGTCCCACAGTCAATATGCAGGAGGATCTCCCGGAATACCGTTCTGTAGTCCCAAAAGTAAATGTGCAGGGAGATTTCCCGGGATACCGTCCTGTAGTCCCAAAGTAAATATGCAGGGATCTCCCGGAATACCCTTCCGTAGTCCCAAAATAAATATGCAGCTCAAACAATGAAGATAACAGCTATAACACGAAATCCAACATTTTAGACTAAGTACAAGTCAAGGAAGAAGCAGGAAATTCACTAAGCATGTTGCACAAAGTTCAGATAAGCATTTAAGACACGTAGACATGTTATTCTAGGCTAAATAGGATAATTACACATGCTAGTATAACTCAACTAAAGTGAAATAGATTATTATTATTTAGTGAAAAATGGAGTTTTACAACGAATAGCCCGTGTACGCACTCGTCACTTTACGTACACGACGCTCACATATCAAAACAGTACCAAATCCTAAAGGGAGTTCCCCCGCACAAGGTTAGGCAAGCCACTTACCTCGAACCAAGCTCAATCAATCGGTAACAATGCCTTTTCCACGAATATCCGACTCTGAATGGCCCAAATCTAGCCAAAATCAATTACATATCATAAATACAACCATAATAGACTAATCTAATTAATGAAGTCAAGACTTTATTAAGAAATTCGAAAATCGCCCTAAAAAGTCTCCCCGGGCCCACGTCTTGGAATCGGGTAGAAGTCACAAATATGAACACTCATTCATTCAGGAGTCCAACCATACAAGAATTACTCGAATCCGACCTCAAATCGGCTTTCAAAACTCAAAAATTTAGTTGAAGAACTTCTACCATTTCCCCCCAAATTTCTCGACCAAATTTCTTAATTAAATGATGAAATCAACCATATATTAGTGAAATATAACCATAAGGGAGTTAGGAATCATTACCCAAAAGCTTCCTCTGAAAATCTCTCAAAATATCCCCCAAATCCGAGCTCCCAAAGACCCAAAATTAAAACTGGGATAAAACCCTTGAAACCCTTCTTTTCTGCCCAGCGATCGTCACTTCTGCGGGCTTCCAGTTGCACCTGTGATGCCGTACCTGCGGAATTTCCATCGCAGGTGCGGATTCCACTTATAGCCCAGAATCCAGTTCTGCGGTCAATTCTCCGCATCTGCGGTTGTGCAGATGCGGCTCCTTCATCGCACCTGCGCCCACAGGCCATTTCCTCCAGACCGCACCTATGGCCCTTCTCTCGCTCGTGCGTGCCCGCACCTACGCCCCCCCCCCCCACCGCAGGTGCAAAAACACCAGCAACCAGAAAACTTCAGCAATTGCATAAGTCCAAATTTCAATCAGTTAAGCATCCGAAACACACTTGAGGGCCCCGGGACCTCTACCAAACATACCAACAAGTCCTAAAATATCATGCGAACTTAGTCGAGCCCTCAAAACACATCAAACAACGCTAAAAACATGAATCACCCTCCAATCCAAACTTAATGAACTTGTAACTTCAAAGTTCTACAACCGATGCCGAAACCTATCAAATCACGTCCGATTGACCTCAAATTTTGCACACAAGTCATAAATGATACCACGAACCTACTCCAACTTCTGGAAATCCAATCCGACCCTGATATCAAAAAGTCCACTACCGGTCAAAATCTCCAAAAATTTGACTTTCGCCATTTCAAGCATAAATTAGCTACAGACCTCAAGAACACAATCCGGACACGCCTCTAAGTCCAAAATAACCCAACGGAGCTAACGTAATCGACCGAACTCCATTTTGGAGTCGTCTTTACACAGTTCTAACTACGGTCAAAATCCTAAGGCTTAAGCTTCCGTTTTAGGGATTAAGTGTCCCAAAACACTCCGAAACCAAAAACAAAACCTCCCAGTAAGTCACATAAGCCGAAAAAGATACGGGGTAACATTTAATAAGGAATCTAGGCTATTACTCTCACAACGATCGGCCGGGTCGTTACAATTATATCTACTCCAGCCTAGAAGTTCAGAGTCTAGAATTCTATTTAGTCAAGATGTAATTTCCATTCCAAAAGGAAGTGATTCTAGTCTAGTACCTACTAAAGTTTCCTTTTCAGTTCCAGTTTTTGCTAATTCTATTTCAGATGTAACTCAATGGCATATAAGGTTGGGGTATCTGCCCTTTCCTGTAATGAAGAAATTCAATTTTGTTCATTTCCCTTTAGATTTTAATAATGTGTGTGAAATCTGTTCTAAGGCAAGACAAACTAGGCTTCCTTTCCCATTAGCCAAATCAGAACAACATCTTCATTTGACATCATTCACATAGATACTTGGGGTCCTTTTAGGACTACTACATACAATGGTTACAACTATTTTTTGACCATAGTTGATGATTTTAGTAGGGCAACTTGGACCTTTTTGTTAAGTACCAAAAGCAATGTTTTTCCAGTTTTAAAGTCTTTTCTTTCTATGGTTGAAAGGCAGTTTAACAAGAAAGTAAAGAGGGTCAGATTAGACAATGCTTGAGAATTGGGAAAGGGAACATAAGAATCTAGATTCTTTCAAAAATAAGGGATTCTTCATGAAACTTCTTGTGTAGCTACACCTCAACAGAATGGTATAGTTGAGAGGAAACATATTCACCTTCTGGAAATTGCAAGAGGATTACTATTTCAATCCAAGGTTCCTCTCCAATATTGGGGAGAATATGTTTAACTACAACATTTTTTATAAGCAGGTTCCCTTCCAAGGTGTTGAAAGGGAAGACACCGTATGCAGTTTTGTTTGGGAAAGAACCTACATATGAGGTTCTAAGAAGTTTTAGCTGTTTGTGCTATGTGTCCACTTTATCTCAGAACAAAGGAAAATTTGAACCAAGAGCTGAGTCTTGTGTATTCTTAGGATATGTACAAGGTCAAAAGGAATACAAAGTAATGGACATAGATACAAAAAGAGTATTTGTTTCCAGAGACATCAAATTTCATGAAGAATTATTTCCTTTTCACTCAGCATACTCCTCCACCTATTTTCCTTCTTGTTCTAATCCCACTAACCATACCCTTGCGCTAGATATACCAACTACTGATACCTCCTCTCCAGTTCCTAGTGATGAACCTACTCTACATCAGCTACAACTTGTTTTCTCACCAAATTCACCTCTTTCAAACACTCCTTCAACACCTGTTAACACATCTGGTTCTAGCCCTGTCTCACTCAAAGTTTCACACTCTTCACTCCATCCTGCAACTGACCTTACACCAATCCTAGGTGAGTCTTACACTCCTTCCTACTCACCTGTTCACACAATATCCAGAAATGTGATTCCTACACCTCCACCACCTATCAAAAAGTCTGACAAAGTTTCTTAAAGGCCTACCTATTTGAAGGATTACTGACAAAGTTTCTTAAAGGCCTACCTATTTGAGGGACTATGTGCGCAATGCTATTATTCTCTCTGACTCACTGATTCTTGCTTCACTCAGCCTGCTACACCTAATGTTTTCTCTTTTGGATCTCTCTCTACTACCAATCAACATCTTGTTCAATCACTATCTACTATTTTCTATGCCCAAGCTTCTATACACCCAGGATGGAAAGCAACCATGGAAGCAGAAATTACTGCTTTACAATTGAACCACACTTGGGATGTGGTAGATTTGCCTCCGGGTAAGAAAGTTTTACCTTGTAAATGGGTGTACAAGGTAAAGCATCACTTAGATAGGACTCTGGAAAGATTGAAAGCTAGGTTAGTAGTCAGGGGGGACATTCAAAGAGAAGGGATTCTCTATTTTGAAACTTTTTCACCAGTGGTCAAAATGACCACCATAAGGTATCTTTTGACTGTGGCTGTAAAGAAAGGTTGGAGAGTGTCACAGCTTGATTTGAACAATGCATTTCTACATGGGAAATTGCAAGAAGAGGTTTATATGAAATTCTCTGCAGGTGTTCTTCCACCTAAACCAAATCAAGTATGTCTCCTAAAGAAGTCCCTTTATGGGTTAACACAGGCTTCCAGACAGTGGTATGTCAGACTTGCAGGATCTTTGAGTTTTAAAGGTTATTCTAGTTCACTCAATAATTATTCTCTTTTCTACGAACACAATGGAGCTCTTGTTTCTATCCTAGCAGTATATGTCGACGATATCCTACTCACAGGGGATGATGCAATAGAGATTGAACAAATTACTGGTTTTCTCAATTCAGAATTTAAAATGAAATACTTAGGTGATATTCTTTACTTCCTAGGCATGTAAATACTCAGAGAAAAATAGGGGTTCATTATCGGCCAAAGAAAATTTACCTTAGAGTTGCTACAGGAGTTCGATTGTTCAGGAGGCCGGATTTCTTCACCTCTTGACCCTTTTACTAAGCTTCAAGCAGATTTGGGACCACCAATGGACGACCCAAGCCTGTATCGCCATCTAATTCGTAAGCTTAACTATTTGATGAACACCATACCTGACCTCTCATTTGATGTTCTATCTCTGAGCCAGTACATGCAAAGGCCTTGTCTTTCTCATTTTTCTGCTGCTCAACGTGTGTTAAGATATCTCCGCACAGATCCCTCACAAGGAATTATTTTATCTTCACACCCTTCTTTTGATTTGCTGGCTTTTTTGCGATGCTGATTAGCAGCCTGTCGCGATTATAGACGATCAGTGAGTGGATTCTTCATTACTCTTGGAGGTGCACCTATTTCCTGGAAATCCAAGAAGCAAGCTTCCATTTCTTTGTCATCTGCGGAAGCTGAATATCGCTCCATGTGTCGAGTAACGGCAGAGATCACTTGACTCATTCGTCTTTTAGGCGATCTCACAGTCCAGCCTACCTTACCGGTGCCTATCCATTCCGATAGCCAGGCGGCGATTCACATAGCTCGCAACTCAGTCTTTCATGAGCGCACCAAACATATGGAAATAGATTGCCATTTTGTTCGTCAATAATTTTTTTGTGGTTTAATGTCTCTTTCTTTTGTCCTATTGGACTGTCAGCTCGTTGATTTGTTTACCAAACCCTTATCTGGGGGTTCTTATCGCAGAATTTTGAGCAAGCTGGGGGACCATTCTCTCCCCTCCATCTTGAGGGAGGTGTTGAAGATCAGAAACCCCATGTTAATTCAAAGAATGATGAAGAAGGTAAGCGTACAAGAGAAAAAGAAGAAGTGAGAAGAAGAAGCGTAAAGTTTTCGGAGTTTACAAAGAAAGGTTTGAGCTTATGTCTGAAGAAGTTTTGTTGAGATACTAATCTTAATTTGAGGAGTGACACGTGTCAACATCATGAGCTTTGATGCTAAAATATTAAGATCAGATCTAGCACGTTGGTTTGAGAAGAGAAGGCTAAATCATAGTCATTCATTTAATGGCTCTCATTTCAGATGAGGAAAGGGACTAGAAGCTTCCACACGTGAATAGCACACATACATTGTAAAGAATAATTTCTGTTGGTTAGTTACACAATTAGCCAATAGGACATAGTACAAGTGTATAGGAATATTTATTTACATTCTATTGTTATCTACATCATAGATTTGTATATAAGGAGACTAAAGTGTATAAAATTACACAGAAGAAATTTTAACAATCTCAGTCTTTTCTTTCAAAGGCATCTAGCACCAACTTTTTGGAGTTATTTGTAGCAAACAGTTTGAATCCTGGCAACTAGTACTGGAACAAAATAAGCAAGACATTTGGAGGGTACAGCTACCCGCTTAGGCACTTGAAAATATCTGCACAAACAAATAAATAAATGATTCATTATTTAGTTGTGCTTAAATGAGCAGCATCATTTTCACTAATATACTACTCCAGTATTATTTGTTCGAACAGATAATTGTAACACGGATTCAATAAGGAGGAAATATCCTTGGATTTTTACATTCTTTTTTGAGCGATTATATATATATATATATATATATATATATATATATATATATATATATATATATATATATATATATACTAATTTCTTTGCACGTGCGTTGCACGTGTACGTCAAAAAATGCAGGACATCATTTTTCACTTTAATATTACAAATTACGCAACAATATTGTACATATATCCTTGTATTAACCGATCTGTGATATCTTTTGAAGAATGATAATCCAGTATGATCACTCCAAACTCGTAATTATTTTCTGCATCATGGATGTCTCTTTCTTTTATTTGAGTTTATTGTTTGTAATTTTTTATTGTCACATCTTGGCCTAGCGTCTCAAATTCCATGTATAAGATGATGAAATATATGCTTGCTTTTAAGATTTTCATTTTCTAGAAAATATTTGCCCAAATAAATTTCTCACACAAATTTAGAGAAAGAAAATAGGACCTGGTATTGATGCCTCTCTTCTTAATTTATTGCTTTGGAGTCTTGACTTTGTTTTCTTCCAAAATTGTAGCATCAACTTTTTGTTAATCGTAATTTGTGAAGAAGAAATTAGAATGTTAAATCTCATGAACCTCAAGACTGAGTATTCATAATCTTTCATAAACATCAAAATTTGGTGTATAATTGGCTCAAAATTTTTTATTTTTTTTTATTTAGCCCAAAATAATATTTCTTGATTTTCTATTAGGCTTCCTGTTATATTACTTGGCGAAGTTGCTCCACATAGTACTTTTGGCCCTTTACAGAGTATCATTCTTCATAAAAATGACATAGAGCAATAATTAATATAAATAATAATTAAGTAAGAAGATATAAACGGACTTTTTTCGCTACTTACTTCTTAGTTCACTGCTTTCAAATGATCTTCTAGCATGAAATATATCCAATCATGATTTGAGGAGAAATCATATCTTTTACAATTTTATGATCGATTATCCCCGATCTTTTATAAATATCGAACTTTTGACATATTGAAATTCTGATTCTCCAAAATCATTTGTTATTTATTTGCCTTAGTAGCGAAAAATACTTCTCAATTTTTCATAAGGTTTCATGTATCATCTCTTTGAGGATAGAAACATGCAAAATAAGATGTGGCATACAACAAAGAGACCAAATAGAAGAATACTGAAAATTTCTTAACTAATGGAATGAAAAATAGATGTGCCATCACATCACCTACTTTTATCTGTATTATAATTCGGTAGAGTAAATTCATAAAGGAGCAAATAACAGAAGACTCACGGTCAATTTTTTCTAAGGCAAATAATATCGTGTCTTGGCTTGTAATCCCATTGGAAGTGGTTCTCCGTGTAATTTAATACCTGGAAGTGTTTTCCATGTGTGCGGGGGAGGGGTTTGAATAGCTAATCTTTAATAGTAGTCACTAATGAAAGAACACAACTATTTAGAGAGACACCATTTGAATTATATTTTTTCAATTATTTTTAATTATTATAAATATTAGTTTCTTTCTTTTTTTATTTGTTTTTAATTAAATAATATTTAAATTATTTAAAGGACATTTTGGTAATTCAACTTTTAACTTTTGAGGTTCCCACTTTTATAATAATACTAGTCTCTATACTCGTGCGCTGCACGAATATCTTGTGTCAAATATTATAAACGCGTACCATAAATAATTGTTAAATTTAGAATATGAGTTGCTTAAAATAGAGGTTTTTATATATATGTAAAGCAAACCAAATCATAATTAATTGTGTTGTGATAGTCAAATAACAGAAAGGAACTAAACAGTTTAGAATTACACAATGATACAAATAAATTTATAAATCTGTTAAAGAATAAAAATAATATTTAATATTAGTTTTTATGCAGGTTGTTTTTCGTAATGAAAAGTATAGTAACTTTATCCAAATTCATAAATATTTTCAGCTTTACCAATTTAAAGTTGTATTAAAAGTTCTAGATATTGATAGAGTGGGAATTTGATGTCCGTATATGTGGAGTTCTAATTTAGGAAGAATTTCATTCTTGGGTAATATATTTGAAATATTACAATTACATCCACCTCTAACTCGAATTTTTAAGGGCATAAAAGTCTATCAAAGTTTCGAGGATATTTTAGTCATCCAACATTTAACAAAAGTTATTCGTGCTTTTATAATATATAGATAGATAGATTGTTTTTAATTAAATAATATTTAAATTATTAAAAGGATATTTTGGTAATTCAACTTTTAACTTTTGAGGTTCCCACTTTTATATTACTTTCATTGTCAGTTGACCCAACATATCAACAAAATTAGGCCCATATTTTAGATCCTTACCCGATTTAACCCAGATTGTACATATATTATAAAAGGGATTTTTTCTTATCTATACCATATATGAAACCTTATTACCAAAAATGTGCATAGTATCTAAATTACCCGCCTAGTCCATATTTTTCCTACAATTTCTGTACCATTTGTTTAATACACGATTAATTGGGCAGAATCTTCCATAATTAACGCGTTAAAAATCAGGAAAAAATCTTGCGATTGATTGAGTCTACATTAAAATTCTGCCTTAATCACCTGTGAAAAATTAGGAAGCCATTATGGAAGTAAATATTCTTCCAGATATTTTCCACCATTGATAGCCATTAAAAAGCTTGAAAGCTTTGAATTCAAATTTGGGTTTTCAAAAATCATTATTTGTTTGGATTGGGTGTTGTTGAAAATAATCGGGAATATGATTTGGAGTTTATATCTCAATTTTGAGGGGTTTTGGTGAAGATTAGACTTGGTTTTGACTGAATTTCAGATTGAAACTCGAAGAAGAAGAAGAAGAAGAAGAAGAAGAAGAAGAAGAAGAAGAAGAAGAATATGACATATTGCAGAAATTGTAGATAAATTTGTATTCTGATTGTAGATGCTTTATTTTCTTCTTTCACAAAGAAAAACGGCTAAAACTTCTACAAAACTTCTGAAAAAACGCAATTATGTCAAAAATCACAATTATTCTACAATTGGATGGGAATTGGGATATAAAAATTCAATGTACCCAGTTTGTAGCTTTTTTGTAGATAAATTGTAGATTATTTGTATTCTAATTGTAGGGGCCTTGTTTTCTGTTTTCACAAATAAAAAACGACTAAAACTTCTACAAAATCTTCTGCAAAAAACAGTCTACAAATTGTCTTTTCTACAATTTATCTACAATTTCTGCAATATGTCTTCTTTTAAGGGTATCTACAAAATTATTACATTTAAACTACAATCTATGTTGGAAAAAAATATTGACTACAAAAGTTTCTCTTCATCTACAAAATTCCTTCAAAAAAACTACAAATAAACTACAAATCAGTTTAAGTATTGTATAAAGCTGTATTGTTTTTAACAGTATCTTTACACACAGAAAACTCACCTATTAGCAAGCGAGCAAAGAGGCGACAAGATGGAATAGCAGAAGAGAGAAAGTATGGAAATATACACTGTGAAAGTATGGAAATATACACTGTGAAAGTATGGAAATATGGCCATGGACAATGAGGCGTCAAAAAATATTTAAAAAAATAGTGAATATACAAAAGAGATATCAGATACCATCTGCTTCTTTATGTTTAACGTATTTTTTCCTGTTGTTTTACAGGATTATATTGTGTATTTGTTAGATTGTAAGGCCTCAGTAAATGGTTCAACAACATGTCATGTCTTAGATGTTATAAAACTTATGATGAGGCAAAAATGTGAAAGGAGCTTTCTAATTGAGTGGTTTAAGGTGTATCGGATCACTAATTATTTTGATGGGAAAGATCTGAATTCTAAGTAATAGTATACGGTCCTATAATTATGCCTAATATAAATAAAAGGAAAGAGAAAGTGGGAATATACGGTACTATAATTATGCCTAATATAAATGCCCCATTAATTATATTACTGATTTGAATTATGGTATATAAATGGTAATTTGGTATACTAAATGTAATTATCTCAAACCTTAAACATTGAGGGTAATAAAGTTTCATATGTGGCATAGGAAGGTAAAAATCCCATTCTAAAATAGTTTTCATCAGTTAGCCAAAGCACTTAAAAGGTTTTTTTCTTTCTATTTTTCTTCATTTTCGACGCACCCAATTCTCTCCCAACCACATCTCTTTTCTTTCTTTCTAACCCAAACAGATCCCATCATTCTCTCTTACCCTAGCCTCCATTATTCCTCCTCCCCTTACCCTCTACACAATTCTGGCTCTGACTCCTCCTCCGCCGTCCAAGTCTGCCAAGTCCGATGGTGGCAAGCAGAAGAAGAATTGAAGATTTTGAAAGAAAAATGAAAACCCACGCAGATCTGAAATCTTTAGCTCTCAAACTTGATTTGCGCTGAGAAATAACCACTAATTTTGGAAGATGTTGAAGTTTGAAATTCGGATCAACATTGTTACGACTTTAAGGTCTCGGATCTAAAACTGGATGTATCTTGTCTGGGTATTAAATTCGGAATCGTTCGCATAAAGTTGTAATATATGCTGCAACAACTCGAAGTTGGAATAAAAAATCATAACCATGTAGAAGTTGTATCGACATTGTATAATAATGTATAATTATGTATATGAATTAAATATCTCTTATACAGTATTATACATGTTTATACAAGTTGCTATATTGTTTACTGTTAGTGTAGTGTTGGGCGCAATGTGTTTTCTACTGAAAATATTGTATAACTAGTGTTCATATACAGTTATATAGTATTGTATACTTATGTATAATTATGTATAAATGTGTATATTTATCTTGTTGAATTGCTTCAGGAATTGCACATAAAATTTCACTTTTAATTTAAAATTTGATTAACAATTTGATATGTAAAAACCCAAATGATTCACCATTTAAAAGAGTACGCAGATTGGAATATTTAATTGAAAAATCATGTTTTGCCATAAGAAAAAGAGAAAATAGGAGAAATTATTTATTTTAATACATAATTTGTAGGTATTTAAGTTGGGGAAGAAAAAGAAACAAAGACATAGACAAAAGTTTTGAGAGGGAATGCGGGGGATGTGGGGGGGAGGGAGGGAAAAGTTGTAACCTTGAGAGATTGAAAAAATATCTTATCATACCATGTGAATGATATCATATTGCGAGAAGCAGAACTGATTGTTAATATTTATTGGGCCGTCCGATGAAGATATTGCTTTAGGCTAAGCGGTTGAAATGTATTTTGTTCAATTGTACTTTTATGAAATTATCCCTAATAATAATATAGATAGTTATATCGCCTTTGTTCGTTGTATCTGCATTGCTCTAAAGCAAAACAATGTTATTAATTAGACTCTTGAGTATGTAACCACCAGTTTGTCCGTTATTTTCTTTTATTATAACTTGAATTTGTCCATGTGTTTAGGTTACTAGCTTTATAACTAACAATAATGGAGTTGATTGGTCTTTTCAATGCATTTCACTTCCTATCTATATCCAGCATCACTAATTATTTGTAATTCAATTTTTTGAAATTCTCCTCAAGAAAACACTTTTACTTTAATCAAATATGAATTTATACTACTATATATTTACTATGATCTACACTGGTCATGACATTTAAGATACTTGTTTAACCCGTAATCCCAACTACTTAACACTTGGTGTATGTTCATTTGGACCAACTTTGGTGGCCATGATTACCTTAACTAATTGTACTTGTGAACGAAATATTATTCCCAATGTACTAAACGAGGTATGCACCAACTAATCAAAACACAACCAATAAATATCCGAAACAGGGATACGACTAGTATATAAGAACCAGTGTATTTATTGTAGTCTGTATTTTCCACTTGTAATACTTAACATAAAAAAGAGTTAATATTTTGAATTAACATGATCTAACGTACAGATAAACTGACCAGAATACTTTTCATATGATGCGCATATAACCAAGTTTTTTTTTTTAAGATTTAAGAAAATGAAATGAGAAAGAAACGGGAATTAGTTTTACGAATTCATATGTATAAGTATATAACCAAGAATATAATTACAGTAGAAATACAAGCAGACGAGCATCGTCCGCCGTAGATGCATGTGAATCCAATGAACAACAGAGTCAACTAACCAGAACTAGAAACTAATGGGGGATCGGTCAAGTCCGACGGCGGCGGCGGAGTATCGGGATTTCGACAACATCGGAAAGAACTTAACTTAGGGGGAAGCAACATAGATCTGCACAAGGGACAGGTGACGTGTCCGTCGCTCACCCAAGTATCGAGACACCCTCTGTGGAAGACATGGGTGCAGGTGATGAGCTCTCTGACCTCATCCTCCAGCTCCATGGATTCGAGGCAGATCGAGCATCCCTTCACCAATTCGTTTCCACGGCGGCGGCGGAGGAGGTAATCGCGGTAGAGGAGTACGGGGACCTTGAGCTTGACGGCGGCGGTGGCGACCTCGATTGGAACTGTGACGAGGGAAGGGCAAGTGCCGTCTAACAGGAGAATGTAACTGTTGGGGTTGTAGCTATTGGAGTCGGCGGCGGCGTCTTCAGGAGGAGGTTTGTAGAGACCCAGGCGAGTGAGGGCAGCAATGACCATGTATTTGAGATGGCTCCAAACGCTAACCAAGAATGTCGCAGTCAGGAATTTCGGTAATTCGATGGCATGGAAGAGGAAGCCCATCTCTTCGTATACGGAGACACAACTGGTCACAAAAGCTTAAAACAAAAGCTTGCCCCTATCAACAAATAGAGGAAAAGCACTTTGATTTTCATTGGAAATGTTCCTTATTATATAATGTGAGCAGTAAGTATTAACAATTGGTCTTCGATATTCCTAAAATGCATCTAGAATATTGAATAGTAAATAATTAAATTATCTATTTTCTCACTATTTTAATGGTGCTATTTGTACATCATGTCCCTTTACAATTTATAATTTAAGAAAATGAGTTTTTAGATCTCTTACGTGTAAAAGACAGATCTCTTACATGTAAAAAATAATTTTTTCATGTGTAAAAAAAAAAAAGAGGTAGGGTCATAAAACTAAAAACAAGTTTCTAAAGAGCCAACAAAACTAATTGATTACTGTTTTTATTTTTATTTAAAAGTTAACAAACATAAAATTCAAATAATTAACAAGAAGTATTATATACACAAAATCTTAAGACAAAAATAATCTGTAGAGGGTTTTATAAATATAATAGGCTATGGCTCATTTTGAGTGAACCCTCAAACTTAAGTACTATTTGAACAATTTAAATAGTTAACATACACATGTTTATATGTCAAATACACCAAAAGCTTTAAATATTGCAATTATTATCGTTTTGAGGACACGTGACATGATCTATCGCCTTGAAATTAAAGATGGTTACTTCCTCCATTTTACTTTGACTAATCTCTGGTAGGGGTGTCAATTGATTTAAAAATCGACTAAACTGGTCGAACCGTACCGTTCCGAACCGATTTTTAAGTTTTTTAATAAAATCGTAGGTTTTTATATAAATCTATAACCGTATCGATAATTAGAGTAGGTTTTTTATTTTATGAAAATAAACCGAAAAAATACTGAACCGTACCAAATAAATTTACATGTGAAAAATATATTTATATATTAAGTTAACATTTAAATTTTTCTTGGGTCTTGGAATTATAAAAACGATTACAAGCCAAAAAGTAATAAAATCAAAATCATAATTCTCAAACCTATTTGCTACTCCCATTGAAATTAAGTTATTTCCAGCATATTCACTAGCAAGACACAAGGTATTGTAGCGATTATGAGTAGCAAACTACAACGTATTGATTATGTTTTCTTTCGTATGATTTAGATTATTTTTTTTAATATTTAATCTTCTATAGACTTTATTCTTGAGTCCCAGACCCAGCTTGGTTAATATCTTTCTACTAGTGTGATTTATATTTTCTTTATATTAATTTGCTAATTGTTGGATATATACTCTAGCCATCTTTCATTTCTTAATTCATCACCCTTTAAAATGTAAAAATTTCTTGAGAATATTGCTAAGTCCTATAAAAGCATATGTTATTGCATTCTACTTCTACTAGTAACTTTTACATGACATTTTAAAAAAATATCGAAAAATAACCCAATTGTACCGATACAGAAGAGAAACCAATATCATTGGGACAGTTTCCAAAAGTCTAATTTTGGTTATACATAATGGAGTAACCGAAAAATTGGTATGGTACAAAATTTATAAAATAACCGGTCGAACCGAACCATTGACACCCCTAGTCTCTGGCCATGCACATTGTGCATGTACCCCTTACCAATGAATATAAAATTTAAAAGTAACTTAAATATTAGTTATAAAATAATTAAATATAAGTTCCTGAAATAATAAATTATTCATCCTAGCTAAGTCAAGAGAGGAAGAAAGCCTACCCTACATGTCAAGTCCTTTGGATATTCCGATCCATATTATAATTTACCTATATGATTTGTATTTCGTGTAGAAGTTTGAACCGGTAGGAAATATATATTGAGTTATATGTAATCCTAATATTAGTATCGATTAAGATTAATGGATGAATTCAAATAAGTGGAAGTTTTAAAAAAAGAAATTTCTTGTCAAAGTGCTTCATAATGTTGCGAAAAATATTAAAGGAAATTTTACCAACTAATTAAAAATATTTTAACAATGGTAAATTTTCCCAAAAGATGCTAGTAAATAAATGTATATGTATCATAATCAAGAGCTTACAAAATCGTCAAGTTATGGGACTTTAGAGTATTTTTGGAATTGTAGTATTTGAAAGTAAACGTCGCCTAATTCAACAACCCAAAATTTACGATAGATTCATATTATTCTGCAGAGAATATTTTTTTCGAAGTATTCTATATTTGACGTACCTGCAAAGAAGCAAAATTTGGTCAAATTAATATATCCAAAATTACCTGATTAAATCATCAATATTGCAAAATATTTAAATTATAATCCATAAAGATTCAACAATATTTTATATATAGTCCCAAAAATAAATCTTGTGAAATGAAGCACAAGGATTAGTCATAATATTGGCAAAGTGGGGGGTGGATGATCGAGTTCTTCCCGGATATCGGAAGAGAAAAAGATAGTTGGCGAAGTCTTTTGTGTGAAATAAGAGCTTGTTTGGAAAGCCACCTAAGAATTGGATTTGGGTGTAATTGAGTGTAATTCTACAGTTTGACATGTTTGTTTGGCCAAGTATAATTACTTGGTCAGCGTGGAATTGGGTGTAATAGGAGGGGTGTAATTACACTCTCCAATTCTCACGGGGGAGATGAGAATTGGTGGTATTTACACAGTGTAATTAACAGGTTGCTTTTTAGTTTATTTCCCTTTTATTTTTATTTTTTATTTTTAATTTTTAATTCTTTTTTGAAATTTTAAAATATATTTTCTTTGTACATTATTTATATTTTATTTCTCTACCTTTACTTCTAGTGATTCCTTGAAATTGCTTATATTTTATTTTGTATTTATCTTATTATTCAACTTTTTGAAACAACACCTCCTAATATTAGAAATAATGAGTCATTAAAAAACTTGGTATATAATGAGTGATGCAATTAAAGTGGAATTTTGTTGTTGAATGTGGTTATAAACTTATTATGTTTCCTAATCTTAAGTTGTAGCGGAACTTACTATATTATGTTGGAATTTGACATATGTTAAACTATTTTTTTTGGATTTTAAAATTATGTTATATTCATGGTTCCAATTTACTTGTTTTAGTAGTATTGGCTCATATTGCATGTTGTTCATTTGAATAATATTATGACATTATATTTATAAATATTAATTTATTTTATCAAACATGAATTCCATGATATTTTACAAAACATTTGTTTTTAGTTTTTGTAAGTATCTACATTATTATTAATTTAGAAAATATATAAAAATTATTTTTACAATATTAGTTATAAATATATGATTACTAATTAATGTATATTCACGAAAAATATATATCTTAAATACCAAATATAATATCATTTATACTTATAAAAATTTATAGGCATATATTTATTATATTAATTTGTAAGTTTTGGTAATTACTTCATTTAAAATTTTATCTAACTGTGTAATTACACTTGTGTAACCAAACAGTAAACTAGTAATTACAGTGTAATTACACTATGACAAACAAACATGTCTTCGTAATTACACAACTGTGTAACTACTACCCTTGTAATTACACCAATTCCAATTACCTGGTGACTTTTCAAACATACCCTAATGGAAATGAAAACGGAAACTCTTATTATACCGTGAAGCCTGCCATTTCCTTCTCTCTCTCTTAAAACTACACATGAGGCCCAACATGGTGTATTTTTCTATATGTTTGAGGAATAAAAGGGAAATTTTACCTCCTATAGAAAAATTTTACACCCTATTTATTATAAATAAATATCCTTTTNTTTATGGTTTTTTTTATTAGAATGTGGATTTACATGTTTGTACAAGAATGTTTCTGAAGCAATGTTTGGTTGAAAGGCAAAATGATCATTCAGCTTTACATGACTATTTTAGTCTTTTAACTTTAACTTAAGGTCTTCACATTTATAGTATAGTATGAATATGATGATATGATATATTCGGCATTTAATAAGAAAATAAAAATAAAGTGCTTTTAGTTTTATATTTTTTTTGTGAAAAAAACAGGTAAGGGTAATTTTCACTGATATAAGTTGTGGTGAATATCTTACAAGCGGGCCCCATATAATTTTGTTGAGTAAATAATATTGTATGTGTGGAAGGGAAGTGGCCATTTTATTGGTCCAAATTTTGGCAACCACGGCAACGGATAAGCAAGACATGGGACGGAGTCACTATAACACAACGACTGAAGGTCGTTGCGGCAAAGGACGACGACTAGAGGCGGGCAGCTGAAATAAGATAGTATCGGTAGTTTAAACTTAGAAGGGGAAAGGAAGAATATGCTTTTTGGATATTCTTTATGTTGTACATTTTAAGGTTTTTTGGGGGAAATAACCCTTATAAATAGGAGGAGATAGTAAATAAAGAGGGGATCTGCCATTTTGAAAGAGAAGAGAACTGATTGTAAAAGAGAAGAGGGAATATACGAAAAAGTTGTCTTATTCGCTTCACTCAAGCACATGTTATTTAACTTTCATCCATAAATCTCAAGATTCCTCTCTCAATCATATAATCATTGGGAGGCACCCCCCTTTTTTACGACAACCATTATCTTTCTTCTATTTATTGCATATTTATGATATTACATACACTGTCAATCATAGTGCATTAAGTTCACAGATTAATGTTACTGAGATCTTCTCGTTATATCTGATTTTCATGCTATTTGATCTAGGATTTATTAAGCTCAACTAAGATTCACCCCATCAACTTGTTATCGATTGGTTGAGCAATTATTTGTTCAAATAAGTTGGCGCCGTCTGTGGGAAGGTTTCTAGTTGAAACTATAGTTCTTTCTGGATCATAAAGAAAAAAGCACATCTCTCCCTCGTTTGCACCACTAACAATGGCAGGAAAAGGAGATGCGAGGTTGAAAACGATAGCATGTGTCACTACCAACATCATGAACACAATCAACGAAGATGGCAGGGAAAACGATGAAAACACGACACCGAATGCTACACCCAGGCGGAGCGCTTCGCCTCCTCCCCGCGAGAGCGTAACTTCTTCACGCGAAAAGGGAGCCTCCACGTCAATAATAGAGGAAGCCCCACCAGCAATAAAAAGGCTACTAGAAGAGTGGCTAACGAGCACTCTGAACAACATACTCGATAAACCCGTCCAAAGGGAGAATAGAGATAATACACACGTAGATATCATAATCACCATTGGCGAACAAGAGGCCCCCCAAACAGGTAACACTCACGCCACTGATGATGCAGGTAATGACTCACTCACAGCCATTCTGAAGAAAATGGAAGAAATGGAAAACGAAAACAAGGCGCATTAGATGAAGGAGCATCAAGAAAGAGTCGACAAAATACCAGGCGCCCCAAAGTTATTACCGAAACGAGACGCTGGTCAATTCGTCGAACAACCGTACAGCAAAGGAGCAACCCCCCATGCCATTCAAAAACCTTCAAAATGCCACCGTATATGAAGATATACGATGGCACTATGGACCCAGAGGATCATATCGTTCACTGCGCCATAGCAGTAAAGGGCAATGACCTTTCGAAAGAGCAAGTACCGCCAGTACTACTGAAAAAATTTGGTGAAACCCTAACAGGGGGAGCCCTAACCTGGTACTCACAACTGTCGGTGCGGTCAATAGCGACGTTTGAGGAAATGGCGGACAAGTTTGTCACCGCTCACGCAGGGGCTAAAAAGGCGGAAGCCAGGGTGAACGATATATTCACCGTTAGGCAATCTCCTGGCGAGGGACTCAGAGACTTCCTCGCCCGGTTTAACAGGGTAAGAATGAGCCTACAAATGTATCAGAGGGGATGGCGGTAGCGACCTTCTAGAACAGGTTGAGCAGGAACGGGTCGAGAGCAACTAGAAAACTACTGAGCAGACTCATGAAATATCCTCCTACCACCTGGGAAGAAATCCACAATGCCTACTACGCCGAGGTAAGAGCCGATAAGGACGACCTCAACGGTCCGATCCAACGGCTAACGTCAGTTCAAGAATAATCAAGGAAAGATCGTCGTAGTGACGGTTGAAGGAATCAATTGGTTCCTTGTCTCGGCTGAGAAAGACATCAGTCCTACGTCAGAATAGTCGCTCCACCACCGCCTCGTCACACGGATGGCCCGCCCCATCACACAGGGACTCAGCGAAATGGAAGAGGTATGCCTCCACTCTTATCTGCTCACAATTTTTGTGTTTCCCCTTCAGAAATAGTGTACGCACTAGAGAAGCTCGGCACGAAGGTACAACGGCCGCAAAAGATGAAATCTGATCCAAACACTCGGGAATCGAACGCTATCTGTGAATTTCACCAGGAGGGGGGGGTCATAAGACCGAAGACTGCATAGGTTTGCGGCAAGAGGTGGTGAGAATGCTGAACCAGGGACACCTGAAAGAGCTAATGAGCGACCGAAGGCGAGCCAACTTTTCCCGTGGACGCAAATAACCCCAGGGACCTCCAAAGCCCCCCTCTCCCGCTCGCACCGTCCAAATGATCATCGGTGGAGGCGACGGAGCGGCAATCAACCATGTGAAATTCACCACTACACACAAACTCAAGCGGTCGATCACTCATGAACGGTACGATGACCTCGAAGATAGTATCACCTTCGACAAGTCAGATACCGACGGTTTGAATTTCCCTCATTACGATGCTCTTGTTATTACTCTATGTATTTCGGATACTGATGTAAAAAGAATAATGGTGGATGATGGAAGCGGCGCGTGTATTATCCATCCCCGGGTCCTCGTACAGATGAGGCCCGAGGATAAGATAATACCGCATTGTATAACACTAACGGGTTTTAATAATGCAGACGAGCGAACTTCTGAAGAAATAGTGCTACCCGTTTTAGCAGGGGGAGTCACCTTGGAAACAACTTTTCACATCATGGACCAGGATAAATCTTACAATGCCATCATAGGACGGCCATGGATACACGCCACCCGTCAAGCCTCTATCAAGTGATCAAGTTCCCTACCCCATGGGGAATATTCAGCCTCCGAGGCGAACAACACAATGCTCAAGAATGCTATCGTATCGCTCAGGACTGCACACACACCTGGCAATTAAAGGGAATCAACAGGGAAGCATAGCAATCAGCGATGTCGGGAACCAAATCTGACGTACAGACGGACGTTATCAAAGATCCCGACATCGTGGAAGTCGCTGGGTCGACGATAGAAGACCTCTATCCCGTCCAAATGAACAATAAAGACAGCACAAACAAAGCTTATATCGGGCATAATCTCTCGGAACCAGGTATATTTCATAAATTCCTAATTAACAATGCCGACCTCTTTGCTTTCTCCCATTCAGATATGCCAGGCGTTCTATCCGAGAATCAAAATATCCCTAATGGGTCGCAAATGTGGTCATGGTAAAGAAGAAAAATGGGAAATGGCGGATGTGCGTAGATTTCACAGATCTGAACAAGGCATGCCCGAAAGACTCATTTCCCCTGCCTCATATCGACCAACTCATCGATGCAACAACAGGGCACGAACTGCTAAGCTCTTTGGATGCCTACTCGTGTTACAACCAAATCCTCATGGAGGAGGAAGACCAGGAGAAAACTACTTTCATCACCCATCATGGAACGTATTGTTACAAAGTCATGCCATTCGGGCTGAAGAATGCAGGGGCCACGTATCAAAGGTTGGTCACCAAAATATTTAAAGAACAACTCGGCAAAACGATGGAGGTTTACATCGACGACATGTTGGTCAAATCCAAAAGGAAATAGGACCACATCAACCACCTTACAGCAGCCTTCGACATATTAAGACGATATGGAATGAAGCTAAATCCCGAAAAATGCGCCTTCGGTGTAACCTCAGGAAAATTCCTCGGTTTCTTGGTATCACAAAGAGTCATCGAGGTCAATCCAGACCAGATCAAGGCCATCGAAGGAATACCGAAAATATTAACCAGCAAAAAACAGGTACAAAAACTGACTGGCCGGATAGCCGCCCTGTCGAGGTTCATCTCACGATCATCCGACAGATGCCATAAATTTTTCAACGTGCTGAAGAAAGACAACGGGCTCCAGTGGAATTCAGATTGCATCGAGGCCCTAAGAAAACTAAAAGCATACTTGTCCTCGCCGCTACTACTCGCTAAGGCAGATCCCGGCGGACGCCTCCTAATCTACCTAGTCGTCTTAGAAGTTGCGGTAAACGTAGTTTTGGTCCGCGAAAACAAAGGTACGCAATCTCCGATTTATTATATCAGCAAAACCTTAGTTGACGCCGAAACTAGGTATCCCCACCTCAAAAAATTGGCTCTAGCATTGCTCATAGCTTCACGAAAGCTTAGACCATATTTTCAATATCACCCCATATCGGTGGTGATGATTTTCCCCCTCAGGAGCATCCTGCATAAACCCGAATTGTCGGGAAGATTGGCCAAATGGGCCATAGAATTGAGCGAGCATGATATAACATATCAGCGCGAACAGCGATAAAGTCGCAGGTACTCGCCGACTTCAGTGCCGAAATATTATCCGAGGTCGAGCAGGAAGCACTTCGCGCCTCCCCTGGGCAACCCGACCTCTGGGTCTCTACACCAACGGCGCATCTAACGCGTCGGGGTCTGTACTGGGACTCGTACTTGAAGTCCCAACAGGCAAAGTGATTCGCCAGTCTATACGGTGCCCCGAAATGACTAACAACGAAGTCGAGTATGAGGCCGTAATTGCAGGACTGAAACTGGCCCTCAAATATGGTGCACGGCGAGTCGTCCTCAGGTGCGACTCATAACTCGTCATTAACCAAGTTACTGGGACTTCCAAATCAAGGAGCAAAGGCTATAGAAATATCGGGCAGAAATCCATAAACTACTGCCAGAATTCGATGAATGCCGACTCGACCAGATACCCCGGGCGTAAAATATCGAAGCAGATGGCCTCGCCAAACTGGCAGCAACAACCAAAAATATCACCAAGGAGAATGTGGTCACCCTCCTCCACTCGTCAATAGACCAAATTGAATTCTATAAATTTGACTTGGGATTGACGCAACCGCATCATGACATATTTACAGGAAGGAACACTCCCGCAAGACAAAAAGAAAGCCAAAAATCTTCGAATGCAGGCGGCAAGGTATAGCCTCATAAATCACGACCTTTACAACAGAACGTTCAGCGGCCCTTTGGCAAAATTCCTAGGGCCAAATCAAACAAGGCGCGTACTCGAAGAAGTACACGAGGGTCACTGTGGTGACCATACAGGCAACCGAGCCCTCGTCAGGTGCCTCATTCGGGCAGGATATTACTGGCCCACTATAAAAAGGGAAGCCGCGGATTATGTCAAGAGATGTGAGCAGTGCCAAAAGTACGCACCTATGACACACCAAGCGGGCGAACTCCTCCACTCCGTCACTTCACCATGGACGTTCATCAAATGGGGAATGGACATCGTTGGACCCCTCCCAGCAGGGCGAGGTAAGACACGTTTTCTTTTAGTTTTAACTGACTACTTTTCCAAATTGGTGGAAGCAGGTGCGCTCGCCCAAATACGCAAACAGGAAGTCTTCACATTCATATGGAAAACCATCATATGCCGCTTCGGCATCCCCAAAGAAATCAGCTGCGATAATGGACCTCAGTTCACCGGAAAAAAGACGACTGAGTTCTTCGAAAAATGGCGCATCAAGCGAAGACTCTCCATGCCGTACCATCCCGCTGGCAGCGGTCAAGCCGAATCCTCCAACAAAACAATATTGAATATCCTAATGAAAAAGGTTGAGGACGCCAAAGGGCTATGGCCGGAACTGCAATCAAAGGTATTATGGGCCTACCGCACCACGCCAAAAACAAGCATAGGCGAAATGCCATATTCATTAGTCTACGGGACTGACGCCGTTATACCCGTTGAGGTCGGAGAACCTAGCCTGAGATACTTCAATGAAAGCAGACCAAACAACAACGAGAATAGAAAACAAGACCTCGACGAAGTAGAAGAACGGAGAGATATGGCTTATGTAAGGATGGTAGCCCAAAAACAACAAGCGGAAAGGTACTACAACAAAAAGGCCAAAATACGACCACTCAAAGTCGGGGACTATGTCCTCAAGGCCAAAACACAAGCGACCAAAGACCCAAAAGAAGGAAAACCGAGAACCAATTGGGACGGGCCGTACAAAATCACAGCGACAACAAGCAAAGGGGCATTCCAACTAGAAATAATAGAAGGAAAACTACTACAAAACAACTGGAATGTCTCCCATCTCAAACACTTCAGCTTCTGAAAAATGACGCCCCCCAAGTCGTACTCTTTTTCCCTCACCCGGGTTTTGTCCCAATTAGGTTTTCTCGGGGAGGTTTTTAACGAGGCGACGAGGAGGACGTCACAAAGTTCACAGTATAATTTATCGCCCCTCCTACTGATGACCTCTCCAGGCCGAACGATTAAGGGACTAGATACAAGGAAACTTCTTCAATATATGTATGAAACCAACATGTACAATGCTCCAGTAAATGAATTAAAGCAGCATTTTTTTTTACTCCAAGATATTCTCCAACGGAACAAAACAAAGCAACATTTTAATATTCGACCTCGCTCGAATTTCAAGGGGTTAACATTTCGACCAACTCGAAAGAACACCCCTACGGCCAAAGGCCATCGCCAAATAAAATATTCGACCTTGCTCGAATTTTAACGGGTTAACATTTCGACCAACTCGAAATAACACTCCTATGGCCAAAGGCCATCGCAAATGAAATATTCGACCTCGCTCAAATTTCAACGGGTTAACATTTCGACCAACTCGAAATAACACCCCTACGGCCAAAGGCCATTACTAAATGAAATATTCGACATCGCTCGAATTTCAATGGGTTAACATTCAGACCAACTCGAAATGACACCCCTACGGCCAAAGGCCATTGCCAAATGAAATATTCGACCTCGCTCGAATTTCAATGGGTTAACATTTCAACCAACTCGAAATAACACCCCTACGGCCAAAGGCCGTCACCAAATGAAATATTCGACCTCGCTCGAATTTCAACGGGTTAACATTTCGACCAACTCGAAATAACACCCCTATTGCCAAAGGCCATCGCCAAATGAAATAATCGACCTCGCTCGAATTACAACGGGTTAACATTTCGACCAACTCGAAAAAACACCCCTACGGCCAAAGGCCATCGCCAAACAAAATATTTGACCTCGCTCAAATTTCAACGGGTTGACATTTCGACCAACTCAAAATAACACCCCTATGTCCAAAGGCCATCGCCAAATGAAAAATTCGACATCGCTCGAATCATTGAATATTCGACGTCGCTCGGATTACTTGATACTCGAGTGAGATCGAATCGTTTAACATTCAACGTCGCCCAGATTACTTGACATCCGATGTCACCTGAATCACTTTATACAACCTTGTTCGAGTTACTAAGATCCACGATCGTCTACGACAAAACATCACACGAGGCTGAAAAGCCCGGGACCCCCTTGCAACAAACAAAAAATAACAATTTAGAGGTACACAACAACAAAAAAAGTAATCGTTCCATTACAACTGATATATTACAAGAGTTTTTTTACAAAGGGCTCAAAGACGCCCTCACAAAAATAGCAAAGCAAAAAAACGAATACAACAAAGTCCTAGGCCACATCGTCCCCCATGGCATACTCCTCATTATACCAAGAATCGGAGGCGATCCTGTCCGTATCATCGTCATCAACGTCGTCACCGCCAGGCATGTCGGGATCGTAACCACAAGCCTCACGAGCTGCATGTGTTTTAATACGCACATCCCGAAGTTCCGCCTCGAAAACCTTCCCCTTGGCTTGCAGGGACTTGTACACGTCAAGTTGAGCCTCGGTGTGGACCTACATCTCATATAATTCCCGCGGCACGGCGGGATCAGTCGAGGCATGATATGTGAGGGTTGCGAGTGCCGTCGCACTTCCTCCGCCTTCAAAGAAATAACTTGTTCGTTCAACACGGACAACTCCGCCTCCAGATCTCGGATTCGTTCCTCAAACCTCGCTACCTTGAGCGCGGACGTTTCCATCTCATTATTCTGCTCAGGCCTACAGACGCGAAGGGCGTCTTCCAAAGCCGCTACCTTAGAGATGGCAGTCGCCCTATCCCTTTCAGCACGAGCCAATCCATCAGCCTTAACACTCAGCTCGCCCCTCAGATCGACAGCCTCCGCCTCCCGTCGATCAAGTTCAGCAGTTAAGGTGGTCATCCACGCTTGAAGGTCGGCGTTCTCGGCCATCACCCCCTTGCACACCTCAAACTCGTCCTCCTTGGCCTTAAGAACCGCCTCAAGTTCACTACATCGAGCAATGGCCTTCATCAGCTCCTCGTCCCGCTCTTTTAGCTCTTCGACCTTTTGTGCCAACTCTTCCTCCTTCTGCTTGAGCCCGTCACGGAATAGGTAAAAATTATTGTCCCGAGTGAAGACATCGGCTAATGCACGATGCTTAGTACGATACTCCTTGTATTTAGAGGCCACTTTCCCAAAAATGGCCGTCCTCCGCTCATCCTCTGATCGCGCTTGATCTCCATGATGAGAGTCTAACACGTAGAGGAAAGAATGCCAGCTTAAGTAGATTACGTATAAAAAACAAATTCAAAAACAAAAAGAAGAGAGAAAAACACCTACCCGCAAAGCCATGCCGGAAGTACTCCGCGATAGCTCTACGTTACTCATCGCCTTAAGCTCCATACTCTCGAAAGCAGCGCACATATGGGCAAACGCCGATGTCGCCCACTCGGAATTAGTCGTAATCCACGGGAATGACTATGTGTCGGTCGGGACCCTCCGTCCTCACTTCCACGCGAGTATGTCACTCCAATAAAGCTTGTACATCTTCGGGATTGACGTCCGAACCTGAACCGTCATCCTCGGCATGCACCATTCCACCTCCTCCGACAGCAGACGACGCACCACCCTCAGCAGATCATACAGATCCCCCGCCTTGACATGCCCCTTCGGCCCTAGGGGACCTCCCCGCAAAAATTGCATCCGCCATAAAAACGGCCCATGTACCTGACCTAGGCGAGGACGCACTCCCAAAGTAACAACTCTTTTCTTTTTAAGATCGGTGGCGATGGCCTTCCCAAGCTCCACCCTCCTCCTTTTCCTCGACGGTGATTCATCCCTGTTGGAACGCTCATCCACGAGGTGATGGACCGGCCAAGAAGAGATCTCTTCCCGTACAACAACTTCATAAGGAGAGTCCCTTGTTGCTACAGTTTGAGTACGATCTCCTCGAACGGACTCAGCTAAGGTAAATCGCATCCCCACCGACGCGATGGCCTGGCAAAGTGCCGGAACCGGAGCCTTCTTCTTGGAAATCCTACGACCTATCACCACAAAGAGGTTGTATCAATAAACGATGGAAAAAAAACCGAAGATCAGAGCAAAATAAACACTTACCAGACGGAACTTTCGGCCCAAAGCATTTGAGGAAGGCAGGCCAATCCCGAGCCCCACCACGTGAGGTAACACACGAGCTACCCAATCCTCAATGCTGATGATGGGAAAGGGTGCATGTCTCTCGGCTGCACAGAAAAGTCACAGGTAAATAAAAATTAGAAAGAACGAAAGTAAACAACAGGCGTGCGCTACCAACACCTACGGTTATGATTCCACTGCTCTGGAAACCCAGCGGGGTCCGATACCAAATGCTCCATTTTGATGAAGAAATATTCGTGCCAAAACTTTCGGCTTGCCCTATCGTCCGTTCCAACCACCAACCCCCTGGTCCCACAATGTCGCAGATGTATCATGGTACCACTATGAAAAATCGGGGAAAATAAATGTAAAAGGTGGTGAATGCCAACCTCACACCTAGCCAACTCCGAATACTTCGTCAGCACCAAAAATTTTTTATACGTATACAGAGACAGCTGCGCCGAGCAGATTTTGTAGAATCGACAGAACTACTCCTCCAGCGGAAGGAGAGGGAGGGTATGACTGATCACAAAAGGATGCACGTAAAAAGCACAATATCCCGGTCTGTGGACCACCACGAGGTCCCTCCCCCCCCCCCCCGGGCTGGAACCATCTCGACATAAGGAGGAATATTGTACGTAGACCGGAGTTCACTTATGTGAGTTGGACCGGTCTCAGAGATCACCGGAACGGGGGAAGGAGCAGGCTACTTGTGGAAATCGTTCCTGAACATAGGGTTTCTTGGGAGTATCTCTTCCACGGTGGGGAAACTATCACCCTCCTCAACCGCTACATCCTCGCTACTGGAAGGAGGGGCCATGGACAACGGAGTAGCGTCGGAAACCTCATCACGTGCATGGTGAGTTCAGGGCATCTTGATAATAGAAGGTGTGCTGGTAAGCCTAAAATGAGGAACGGTGACTGAACGGAAAGATGAGAAGTAGAGCTACAGAAACTGAGCTAAAGAATTGAGAAAGATAATCAAAGGGGGCAATGTATACATAAGGAAGTAAATGGCTAAAAATTTCTGAAAAGACAAAACCTTCACCTATTTATAGGGTTGGATGGTGCGAGAATCGAAGCAGAAGAGTACCAATGGCGCTAAAACCAAAGCGACAAGCAATTAGACGTTGTCTCAGGAAGGTGCGTAATGATGACGCGCGTGGGAGTGACGTCACATCCTGATAACAACATCAATTAGGATTCCATGGGATGTGTCGCTCTCTAGGACTTGGCCAAACCGGCGCAATTCAACAGCCAAATTCTCCAACGAAAACGGATGATATCCGCTTATCAAGGACGTGTAGGGCCACGACCTCAACAAGCGGAGGGACTAACTGTATTGGTCCAAATTTGGCAACCACGGCAACGGATAAGCAAGATGGGAAGGATTCACTACAACACAACGACTGACGGTCGTTGTGGCAAAGGACGACGACCAGAGCCAGGCAGCTGAAATAAGATTTCGGTAGTTTAAACTTAGAAAGGGACAGGAAGAATATTCTTTTTGGATATTCTTTATGTTGTACTTTTTAGGGTTTTTTGGAAAATATCCCTTATAAATAGGAGGAAATAGTAAACAAAGAGGGGATCTGCCATTTTGAAAGAGAAGAGAAATGATTTTAAAAGAGAAGAGGGAATATACAAAAAGGTTGTCTTATTCGCTTCACTCAAGCACATGTTATTTAACTTTCATCCATAAATCTCAAGATTCCTCTCCCAATCATATAATCATTGGGAGGCACCCCCCCTTTTTTACGACAACCATTATCCTTCTTCCATTTATTGCATATTTATGATATTACATACACTGTCAATCATAGTGCATTAAGTTTACAGATTAATGCTACTGAGATCTTCTCGTTATATCTAATTTTCATGCTATTTGATCTAGGATTTATTAAGCTCAACTAAGATTCACCCCAATCAACTTGTTATCGATTGGTTCAACAATTATTTGTTCAAACAGCCATGACTGTGCCACGAATCATACAAGAAATGTGAATGTGCAATTACAAACCATAAAGAGTTTAAATTAAGCTAATAAATGTATCAGTTTTGAGATAACAGATTAATACTCCCTCCATTCACTTTTACTTGACACGTTTTGACTTTTCACGCCCCTTAAGAAATGATAAATGAAGTGCATAATTTACCATGATACCCATATTAATTTATGCATATTTTATTGGATTTGAGAAAATAATTTAAAATGAGTAATAAATAATGTGGGTATTGCTGGGATATATACTATTAACCATGAATTTTGGTTTGGATATAGTATTTATTATGGAACAATTGTTTATTCAATTTTAATAAAGTTTTAAATAGATCATATATTCATTTGTGTCCTTTACTTATATAGTAGATGATTTAGTGTATAGAGTTTAGCTTATACACGAAAGATTAAATCATCGGTTCTTATAAGTATAAAGATCAGGTTCACAATCTAATGATGGAATTGGACAAACCATCTGGAATGATTGTAGCACAAGATTAAATATAATTTATCTTGATTATGGGAATAGTTTAATTCCGACTTCTTGTGCTAGTACATTTTGTATGTATTGAACGGACCAAGTAGAGATAAGTATTTTATACTGACTTAATAAAACAAACTCTCTAGCATTAAATGTACTTATACTCTTAATCTTGATATAATTATTATTAGCTGTGTATATTATTATTGTTTTGGTTTATTAAAAGGCGAGATCCTTTCGTGGGTCAATATGCCTGGTAAATTGGATAATAACAATGTACATTGGCAAAGTAATATGTAGTTGATGGAATCCATGTCTCGGTTTAGAGATTGATGATACACCTTTATGAAAGCTTATAAGTTTTCATGTGTAAACCCTGCAGGTGGATTTTTTATCCGTCACATGAAATAAGTTAAGCGAAAGTCTAAAGGAATAATCAATGAATTAAATTGTCAGTAATTTAATTTATTTGATTAGTCTCTGAATCTTAACATGGGGAGTTAAATAAGATTTAATGGAAGAATTCCGAAATTGAACTGAGGAGTACAGTTACAAATTTTTAGTGAAATAATTCGTAATTTATTATGGCAGTATTAATTCGGATATTTCAAATTAAGTCCATAATAGGAAGGCTCGTTAATTAAATATTGCGGACCCTACTGTGACCGAATAATTTTTTTTTTTGGTAATTAATTGACTTTATTTACCAACTAAAAATATTTACATGAGAGACAAACGAGCAGACCACCCCACTGGACATGCAGCCCCAGTTTGGGTCCTTCTACAATTCTACTTTCCTACTTTTCTATCCTCTATCATTGTTCCATTGTATCCGGGTACCAGTTCACTTTGGTCATAGTCCTTTCTAACCTAGGGAACATGGTGGCTCTAATGTGGATTTCCTGAATAATCATTCTGACTATGTTTGCTGCTGTTCTTCTTTTCTGTTTGAAGATGACATTATTTCTTTCCTGCCATATATAGTAAACTGCAGCAGCTAAAGTCATTCTGCATAAATCTGCTCCTCCACTTCTTCCTTTTGCTACTCTTTGTATCTATGCCAGTTCTTCTTGCCATTTCAGCTTCTTCCTCTGTATTCCTCGCCAATGCAGCAGTTGCTGCCATATTATTCCTGTCATTTCGCATTCAAAGTACAAATGTTGAACTAATTCAGTCCCTTGTTGGCATAGTGCACATGAGGTTTCTATATTAACTCCCCATCTTGCTAATCTTTTCTTTGTTGCTAATCTTTCCAGAATTGCAATTTTCAATATGAATATCCATTTTGGAAGTCCATAGTTGTTGCATATTATTTTCCTCCAAGCTACCTTCTGAAACTCCCCCTGCATGGCTTTATACATTTGTTTGATTGAGAAGCTGTCTATCCTGTGCACCTCTTGTTCAGTGTAGCCAGCATTTTCAAAATACTTCTTTGCCTTGAAGACTTGTTGAATGACCTAAGATGCATTCTTAGGTGTTGTATTCCATATTGTATTTCCTTTTATGTAGTAAGCATTAACCCATTGTATCCATAACTTTTCCTTCTGCTTGCATATGTTCCATAGTAACTTGCAAATGACAGCTTTGTTCCATAGTTCCACATTAGTAAAATTCAAACCACCTGCAACTCTTGGACAGCACAGCTTTTTCCAAGCAATCAGTGCCTTCCTAGTAGGCTCTGCATTCCCTGACCATAGGAACCTTCTACATATTGTTTCAATGAACTAAAATATCTTCTTTGGCAAGATAAAGATCTGAGCCCAGAAGTTTTGAATTGTAGTCAAGACACTCTTTATAAGCACAACTCTCCCTGCATATGACAGGAATTTTGATGTCCAGCATTGTATTTTATTCAGCATCCTATCAATCAAAGCCTCACATTGGATAATTGATAGCTTCTTTGTGCTTAAAGGTACCCCTAAATATCTGAAGGGTAACTCTCCCTTGTTGTATCCCAGCATATCCATAATCCTTCTTTGGTTCACAAGGTCAACTCTTCCAAAGTATATGCAGCTCTTGTTTTGGTTTGCACTTAGTCCTGATGCCTCAGAAAAGGTTATAAATTGTTGATGCATTTCCTTGACTGATTGTATATCTCCCCTGCAAAAAAGTAACAAATCGTCAGCAAAACCTAAGTGTACTAAATTGACTTTAGCACACTTAGGGTGGTATTTGAACTCTTTGTTCCCCTTTAAGGTTTTCAATAGTCTGCTCAAGTACTCCATTGCCATCACAAATAGCACAGGAGACAATGGGTCACCCTGCCTAAGCCCCTTCCTTGCCTCAAAAGGTTTTGCTGGTTGCCCATTGATGATTATTGTATAGTGCACAATACTGATGCATTCCATTTACCCACCTAACAAACTTCTCAGGGAATCCCAGTAGTTTCATCATTTGCTCTATGTATATCCACTCCACAGAATCATATGTTTTTTGCATGTCAATCTTCAGCATACACCTTGGTGATATGTTTTTCCTTCCATAACCTTTAACCAGCTCATGGCTCATGATGATGTTATCAGCTATCATTCTCACTGGAACAAAAGTTGTTTGGCATTTGTCTATTAATTCTGGCATGACTTCCTGTAATCTTGTTGTTAGGATCTTAGAGATTATCTTATATAGCATTGTACAGCAGGAAATAGGCCTAAATTCCTTGATATTTGTTGGATTCTTCACTTTAGGGATCAAGGTAATAGTAGTGCAGTTTATGGCTTTGCACAAATCTATATTTTCAAAGAAGTCCAATACTGCTGATGTAATTTCCCTGTTATACTCCATGTCCTTTTGAAAAAATAGGCATTATATCCATCACATCCTGGTGCCTTGCTATCATCTATACCCTTCAAAGTTGTCAGTACTTCTTCCTTTGTGACTGGCTTTATTAGCTGCATTTGTTGATTCCTGCTCAGCATATTCCCACTCCTTATTATATCTGGATTCACTATTGGCAAAGCAGAGGCTGCTGTACCTAGTAGTGCTTTATAAAACTGTAGGATCTCCTCTTTAACCTCCTTTGTGTTCTGCAGTATGTGCCCTTCATTATTTGTAAGTCTTCCAATGTGTTCCTTGCCTGTCTGTTTTTCACACAAGCATGAAAATATGCTGTGTTGGAGTCCCCCTCTTTTAGCCACTTGAATCTAGCCTTCTGTTTCATTATGCTTTCCTCTACTTCCATCCATTTAGCCAGCTCCATTTTAGTCTTCTTTTCTTCCTCTATGACTGCACTATCATTCTCTGGAGATTGCATAACTTGTTGTAGCTGTATCAATTTGTTTTTTGTTTCTTGTATCTTATCCCACACACTCCTGTATTCCTGAGTGTTTAGCTTCTTTAGTTCACCTTTCATTGTTTTAAGCTTGTACCAGACATTTTGCATCTTGTTGCCCCTATGTTTCCTCCTCCAGCAATGACTCACTATTTCCTCAAACTTTTGATGGTTAGCTAGGCAGTTAAAAAACTTGAAAGGCCTCTTCCCCTGTACAATATCTTCAGCCATAGTTATCATCAATGGGCAGTGATCAGAAAACTCAGATTGCATGATGATCCCCTCCATTTGAGGCCACTTTTGTATCCATTCTGCATTGACTAGGATTATATCAATTCTACTATGCACAGTGTTGTTTGTCCATGTGTAATATCTCCTTATTGTTCTCATTTCAATCAATCCAGCCTCCCCTATAAAATTTTTAAGATCTCTCACTTCCACATCTTGTACTGGGTTCCCTTGTATTCTATCTTCAATGGACATAAATCCCCCATTACAACACTTGGCCAATTTACTCCATTCATTGTCCTTTTGAGATCATTCCACATACTCTTCCTATCTTGGATATTATGTTTTCCATATACTGCAACAAAAAAGAAGTTACTGTTACATTGCCTCATGGTTATTTGCCCTGCTATGTATTGATCATGTACTTGTTTGACTTCAAACTCCAACCTTGTCTGATCCCAAACAACCCAAATTCTCCCACCCGGTGCTACTTCATAGTTGGTTACCCACTTCCAATCCCAAAATACTTTCCTCATTAGTGCATCAACCTTACTTTCTTTTACTCTATTTTCCAGAACTGCTATTATTGCTACTTTATTCTCCTTATAGAAATTTTTTAGTAGTTTTTGCTTATACACCTTATTCATTCCCCTTACATTCCATGTTATAATGTTTATCATGATATATTTGTTACTTTGGGATTATCTTCACTTCCTTGTCCACTCCTCCTACTTCTCATATCCTGTTCTTCAGAGAATTGCATTATTTTCTGGACAATGTCAACCAGGACTTTAAATGCATTGCCTATGTTGACTTCATCTCCCCCTTTAGCTCCCATTTGTTTTTTTTGATGCAGACCTTCCACTAGCAATCTGCCATTGGTTGCCATTCCCTTGCTTATTTGGGCCTAATCCTTCTTCTGTTTCAAGATTCTCCATGAACCTTCCTTGGCCATCTATCTTATCCACCTTTGGATCAAGCTTCCTTACTATTTACCATTCTTGCTTTGGCTTCTGGTTATTGGTCCTCTACTGCCCCTCTTCACTATGTTTCTGCTGTTGTTCCTTACATGAGTGGCCGAGTTGACAACATTCTTGGCAATATTGTGGCTTCCAGTCATATTGCACTATCTGATCAATCCTTTTCCCAGTTGGATCACAGAGTTCTATTGATCTTGGTAAGGGCCTCATAATGTCCATCTCGATTAGAACTCTTGCATATGAAACTCTGTCAGTCATAGTTGTACATGCATCAACATATAGAGGTTTACCCAGCCCACTCCCTATCTTACTTAGAGCCTTGCTACTCCAGTAACTAAGTGGCAGTTTAGGGAATTTCACCCATAGTGAGATAGTTCTGAGAATCTCATCCTCAAAATCAAACCCCTCCTTCCATGGCCTTAGGATAATTGGTCTATTATCCAATGTGTATGGGCCATTCATTATAACATCGTCCCTTTCTTCAGTACTATGCATCAAAACAATAAAATAACCGTCACTGTGAAACAGTACCTTTGGCTTCCTGATTTTCCCACATTGTTGAGCTATAAATCGTTCAACTGCTCCAATTGTTGGGATGTTTCCCACAACATATAAAATTAAGGCTCTATTCCATTTCTGTTGTTCCTCCTCTATGTCATCTTCCAACAGTTGTATCACTACTTCACCATCTTGTACCACTGGTGGAATATATGAGAGATTCATTCCTTTAGTTTGTTTTCGCTAAACAATCCACCCACGATCTTCCCCCAGCTCCCTGCGTTTGCTTGTCCTGCATACTCTTCTCGTTTCCTTGTGCTTTGTTCCTCTGTTCCATGGTTACCTTTAAATTTACTGTTCCATTTCTTGGATTTTTGCTCGAACTTTCCTCTTTAGCTCCGATCTTCCCTGCATGTGTGTTTTTTGTTCCGGAGTTCATCATTGGTGTCGCTTTGGTCACTATCTTCTCTGGTGCTGCCAGTTTCAGCTGAGCAGTGCTCAGATCTGGCCAATTCAGTTCATTATCACTTTCTAGATCTAGATCGTCTTCTTCGTTCATTTTCTCTTTAGCTTTTACTGATTGCTTTCCTTGTTCCTTAACGCTGACATCAGTGAGATTGCTAGTGTTCTTCCTTGGTCGTCCTCTTCCTCCCATTTTCCGACGAGGCGCAGGTTAGAGCACTTAACGGGCGCCGAGAGAGAAAGAGTTTTTTTTAAAATTTCTTTTAAGGTTTTAAGCCCTAAAAGCTTTGGCTATATAAAGGGGTCTTATTCCATAAGGAGAAAATAATTTTTACTACATGGTTTTCCTAGGAGAAACTCGCCCACACGAGTTTCGCTAATTTCGGACATTATTCGGGTCACACAGCAGAAGACTGTGGAACTGGAGGACGGTCTCGTGGATAGTTTCGTTCTTGCTTGGAGGCTTCTTGCGATCGCGGTCACTGATAATAGGCGAAATCTAGGTGATTTAGCTATTGTTTATGCTTCCGCTTGATTATATTCCAATGTAATAATATGGTTAATTGATTAAAAATAGGCTCTAATTGTGATTTGTATACATTGCAGGATGAGGAGCTAATATGATGCTTTCAAGAGGCTATTGGAATGATTTATGAGCAAGAACGGCCCCTCGGAGCTGAGTGCGCGCAAGAACGAGACAAAGAATGGAAGAAAGCATGGCCCAGATGCGCGAGCAGATGCGCAAGTTAGCGCAGTAGTTCGCGCGCGTAAAGGGCTAAGGCAGAATGACCCGCGAGCTCGCGCGAGGCCGGTCCGGAAAAGAATTATTTAGGGGTAAAATTGGAAATCTGGAGAGAAACCCACTTAACCTATATAAAGTCAAGCTCGCCCAAGGTTAAATAATCAAGGTTTTCATAGGGTAAAACTTACTTTTGAGAGTACTTTGGCAAGAGAAACAAGTGTGAGAGATCACCAAAAACATCATTATTCTTATTCTCTTTTATTTTTCTTGCAATCTTTGATGATGAATCTTCTAGTAGTTTATTCCTCCATTGTTACGAGTAGCTAAATACCTTAATCTAAGGTTTTGGTGGAACCCGTTGGGGATGACTTGGTTGTTTTATTAATATAGTTGGATTTGGTTGTTAATCTCTATTTGTTCATCTATGTTTTGATTGTGGTTAGTTGAAAGTGCCCTCAATTATCTGTTCCTATTTATTATGTATCTACTTGAGAGAGAGTGCATATTTAGGTGATTGTATGAACAACATCACTCCCGGAGTATAGACGAGAGTCATAACCGAGGGTTTAGAGGTTGGATTAGAGATAACGATACCTCGGGTGCAATCTAAGTGAACTGTATTGTGAATCTAGCTAGCGTAGCTTTATAGAGTGCGTCTAGTAAATTATCATAATTGCTTGAGAAAGATTTATGATAGCTGGAGCGTTCATGATTGATAGAGACAACTAAATCATAGTTATAAGACATATACAACCAAGGAAATTACCAACGGGGGAAACCATTGCCTTAGACCTTATTCCAATTGTTTACACATCAAGTTTAGTTAATTTTCAGCTGTTGATTACTTTTAGTCTTTAGTTGTTAGAAAAATCAACCATTATGAATCAGAAAGTTTGGGGAAACAGATTGTGTGAATTTAGTAAATCCGACAATAGTAATTGATAGGTTAATTCTCTATGGTTCGACTCTGGGCATAAATACTCAGATTATATTTGCAACGCCCGCGTAGTCTTTTGCGAGACTCAGTTGAGCGTGATCAGTCACGCTTCAAGAGATAAGTATCGATTTTATGTTCGATTAAAATCTGTGATTATGTGTTGTCTATATTACATGCAAGTGATCCTGGCTATTTGCTTCCGCTGTTTATACCTGTTTTCCATCAGGTATATCAGGAAAAAAAAATTGTCTTCTCTTAATATGCGTAAAATGACAAGTAAAAATGAAATCTATTTTTAGTATACATGCCAAGTGTATACGGTCAAAATCAGAGGCCTTCGATTTATAGGCTCGAGGGTTCATCTCGAGCCCGAGTTTGAGCCCGATGGATTGGATCCGAGCTCGAAGGTAGGATGCAATGACCAAAGATCAAAGTACAATGGACGCCGAAGACGAGTACGCTCGACCCCGCAATAGTACCATTATTGATTTGTAACAGAATGGCTAGATTCCTGACACGTCCCCAAAATCATGACGCAAATCCCGGAATATGATTGTACGATTTTGTACTAGGCGGTTAGACAGTTGTATCAACAATATTCTTTAATATAAATAGAAATATACCTTATTTAGGGTAACCCTATTATATAAAGGGGGCCTCAATCATTTGTAAGATCATCTCATTATTGAGCAAAGAATATACTCTCTACTTTTTGCCTAAAGTTCATCAGAATTGTCATTTAGCTCTACTGCTCTTACTTTACTTTTTTGCTTAATTGTTCTTATTATTCTAAACCCACCTCGAGGTCATTAAGCTCGAGGTTACTGCTGCTGAGTTTTATTGGTTTGATTCACTTATTTCTTTCACTTCTACTTCATATTTCTTGATTATTAATTAGTATTGAATCTAATCACGTATCTTTAAAACTACAAACCAAATTTAACTGTTACTCGTATTTTCGAGGTAAACACCAAGTAAAAGTGAACGGAGGGAGTACTACCAATAGTAGAACGAAGACATCGACTATTAATTTTCTTCTAAACTTACAGGAAATAAACAAGGAAAAATAAAGAAGATCACGATTAAAAAAATGTTGTTGACTATCTAATTAGTTACTAAATTAAACAAAATGGAAAGTATAATTTGAAAGTCCTGGTTTTGTTATAAAACAATAAAAGAAGAAGAAGAGTATTGCAGAGAAAAGTAGAGAGGGAATTCTTATTGAATTTTGGGATGAATTACAATGGGAATAGAAGCCTCTATTTATAGGGAGAGGGTGACTTAGCCACCAAGCAATGAACCCTAGAATCTCTCTGAATATGGACATTCACCATAAATATAATTCTATTTATAACACTCCTCCTTGAATGTCTATTCAACAGATAATGTGCCTCGTTAAAACCTTAACTAAAAGAAAACCCAATGAGAAAAAAATTCTAGAAAAGGAAAAAGAGTACACATATCTAATAATACGCCTTTTGGTTGCCTCGTTAAAAACCTTGCAAGGAAAACCCATTGGGACAAAACCTTGTAAGGGAAAAAGAGTACAACGCGTATTAACTCCCCCTGATGAGAGCATCAATTCACATCCTTGAGCATTTGCATTTCAATCTTGTGCACCATCTTCAAAAGATCTTTGGTAGAGATTTGATGAACAAATCAGCCATATTAAGTTGAATGAATATATTGCACCTTGAAATCCTCATTCTTGATAGAGATGAATTGTCTTCATATGATCTTGTTGGAATCGTCAGTTCAATATCTTCACATAGAGGTGAAAACTCTTGCTATCATATTATCATGCATATAGTTATAGCAAGATACATTTGTGGACAAATTGCACTGAGGATGTAGTACTTCATGACCAAGAATTCTATATGCTTTAAGCAATTTAAATCCTTTAGGGATTGTTAAGTCATATAAGCCATATAATAGACTTTAGATGCATATCAAGTTTTCATGTCATGCTAGACATATGAGATATCGAAAACTGATTGCACATACCATTGACTTATACTTTCAAGTGTTTGAATTGCAGTTCCAGAACTACATGTCTTTCATATGAAACCAATTCTACTTGAATTGTTTCTCTAGACTTAAGATGCTCATATATATTTAGCGCTATCATAGATGTTGTCGACAAACATTTTATATCGGTTTCAATATTTTTTTCATAAAGACATAACATAGAGATCTCTTCATTCATATATTCATGTACTTGAATCTCTCATGAGATTTTATGAAGTGTTATGTCATGTGATCTTCTAGATCACTTGCCTCCTTTATTATGATCATTTTGATCATTTGCTCATCTTCTTTAACAAGAAGTTTATTTGAAACCGATTGTCTATACGCTTTAAACGTACCATAGACTTTGTCCTTCTAGGATTTAATAAGAGCATTTGCAATGAGAATATAGTTACTTTCTTTGGGTCAGCAAATGCGTCTGGCATGCTTTGCAATATATTGCAAATGAATTATCTCTATGAACTTAAAGTTCATATTATCTTATTCGAGGATCGAGATGTATAAATAATAATTCATTCCATGTAACTTTTTCTCAACTGTTTATCATGTCTCCCCCTCATGTTAGAAAAACTAACTTGTTACCTCAACTTTGAGAATCCACCTTTGTGCGTTATGGTGTTAATCAAAATATACACCGCACATCAATAATAATAAGATGGAATTATTGGTTCCTGACCCTGAACCACTTGTGAGGGAAGAAAATAATATACTTTCGTATATAACGTATATCAAACTGATATAAATAACTTTGTTCTCATAAGCAATTGTTTAGCTATTAAATAGAGGCACTCAATAAATCATTTTGCTAAACCAACTGTGATGTAAACCAACTTATCAAGATGAACTTCTTGAATAGAAAATCTGGAAATTATGCTCGAAATTAAATTATTGAGCAAGTTACCTCGCAAAATACCATGTTGCGGGTTAATAATAATCGCACATGTAACCATCTCATAGATGCATCTTATGTGGTATACATGGCAGGTGAACGGGCCCATATTCACCTTTTATATTTCCAGCATTCATGGGATTCAATCCCAATTTTAGTTGGTATATTAAATAATGAGAACATGCAACATAATAGAATTCGTAAAGAACTTTCTAGTTCTTTAATATTTACCCATGTGAATTCTCTTTTATTTTTGCACATCATACTTAAATTGATATGGGTAAACCAATTATGCCAACTGAATAAATTATCAATATTGATAAACTTCATATTTACACCATGACGTGTACAATTATCAATAAACTCCAAGTTTATTATGATATGGGTTTTTATATCAATAAACTTCCTTTTATTGTGGCATTCTTTTGTTTGTGTAGTACAAACTGGAGAATAAAGCGGGTAGCTTTTCACATACATATACCCCGCTACAAGTTGTAGTAATAGAAGATATTAAATCTTTCCTTTATTTATAGTCTCAATATAATCAATCGCTTTCGCGTATACTTTGGAAACTGAATAAGTTTCTTTGAGACTTACTACAACACAATACCTTATTGGTAATTAATTGTGTTTCTCCAAAATAGTATAATTGGCTCTTGTAGAGTTCTTAATTAATTTTGTAGTACCACATATTCATCAACACCCATATGGTGAATATCTCTTTTAAAGAGAAAGTTATACCATTATGGTTATGGTCAAAATTATATGCAAGATCTGTTTCTTGCATTACCGTTAACTTTTAATAATCACAATGCCAAAATATTTTGGCGTACAATAGGTACGTGACCAATGACCATTCATGCCATAATAATGACATTATTTTCTTATATCATCTCAAACCTCCTTTTAGAGGTGAGTGCGGTATATTCACTACCACTAGCACGTTCATATTCTTTGAAGAATGAATATGTATTCATAAATAAGATGTTATCACATTCACATCATGAATGGACCATAATCATCTATATGTGCTTTATAAAATCTCATGTCAAATCGATGACAAATATTACTTTCACAAGTGGGGGATTATTTTGAGAATCCTTATTATTCTCATTATCACAATGATGATGATTATAATTTCATCTATTGCCACGTCCACATCCATTGATACATTCATAGTGATAATTTTGTCTTCTTTCAGACTTATCACATACTGCTATCACATTCTCTTAAGGGAATGAGAATGGAACAAATTCAATGGGACGGGTTTCCACTTTTTGTGCCCATAATCATACATAAATTTGATCATGGCAAGACATAGAAACTTTTACCACTTCGGGTGGTTATAATTTCTTACAAACTCCATTAGAGTTATAATCAAACTTTGTTGTCTTTGCTTGTATTTAAAATCAAAGTATAGAATAAAAGAGAAAAATACGGTAAAATACTTACTTTAAATCCAGAATTTAATCATGAAGGAAGTTCATGGAATAATTGACAGTCATTATGCTCAATCCCAAAGCTTTTACTCAAGTGGTTAGAGTCTCGTGCTGATAACGTGTTATAAAACAATAAAAGAAGAAGAAGAGTATTGCAGAGAAAAGTAGAGAGGATATTGAATTTTGGGATGAATTACAATGGGAATAGAAGCCTCTATTTATAGGGAGAGGGTGACTTAGCCACCAAGCAATGAACCCTAGAATCTCTCTAAATATGGACATTCACCATAAATACAATTCTATTTATAACAGGTTTCACTTTATTAGATTATTAAAAAAAGAATGAAAATAGTGAGGGTCTAAACATGATGACGACTGACGAGAACATGTAAGTCCACAAATATTTGTATACATTTTAACAACAAAATATTTACACGAAAAGTATCGTGTATAACGTTTGGCAAATCTTGTTTAAACTAATTACAACTATTACTAAGCAGAAGATTCGAAACATTCTATTTTAAACTATATTCTTGTATGCAATAAAACCGATGATGAGAAGAATTCTTTTTATAAGGATGAATGGCAATAATTAATATTGGCAAAGCTGTAATTACTCCCTCTAAGTTGCTCTGTTAATTTCGTCTTTATTAGTTGTTGTTTTCTCGTTTGTGGGACAATAAAAGTGACCAGAGAAATGATGTAATTGGGAAAAGAAATACTCCTAGTTTAAAGAGAGTGTGCTTCATCATCATTCATCGCACTGGCCGAAGATAATAGTATATGGGGGATGATTGGATTATGCAACAGAGCTTCTAGAAACCCAATAGAGCTTTAGAAGAACTGATCAAATCTCTAAAAGATCAAGATATTGTTGAATTTTGAATTTTTCTGGACTCGTACGTCATTTCTCAAATTTGAATGTTAAAATATCATGGTATAGCCAGTTTTCACACTGGTCAATGAAAAATAGCCAGCGTTTATCAAGTCAATGAAAAATAGCCACTATTTTGCTGCAACAGGGACCGGTCCAGTATAATATACGGGAGTTCTGGTGCATTTGTGTACGAATTCCAGCATATTATGCTGGACCGGTATACTTTGCTAACTCCTGTAAAATTTGCGGGAGACTGGAGCACCAGTGCTCCAAACTCCAGTATATTATACTGGACAATTATACTTTCTGGAACTCCCATAAAATTTGCGGAGTTCCAGCATAATTATGCTTGAACTCCCGTAAAATTTTCGGGAGTTCCAGCATAGTTATCCTGGAACTCCCGTAAAATTTACGGGAGTTCAAGCATACTTATGCTGGAACTCCCGTAAAATTTGCGGGCGTATTTTTCCGGATTTTGAACAGTGTTTTCGCTCAGATTTAAAATAGCTAAATTTCGATGACTTTTGAAACTTGGCTATTTTTCAACGACCAGTGGTAAATCTGGCTATTTTTGAATTTCTCCCACTTTGAATGGGTCTTCTTGCTGGGCTTAGGAGGTTTTGAAGTCCAAATTTGGGCCTATTTCAGACCCATAGTTCACCAACGGATAAGATAAGGAGAGCCATATAAAAAAAGAAAATAACACATGTGTTCCCTATGAATCAACCACTAGGAGAGTGTATCTGGAAAAGTGTTATTTTCATTATCAATATCAATATTATCACTTGTATAAGAAAATGAAGGCAATTGAAATATACTCCTCTAGTGCCTTAGCTTCGGTATCTCGATCGTGTATTTTGAAAAACAAGAAGGTAGCTTCTCCGAGCCTGAGTTTTTGTAGAACGAAAATCAGAGCAGTTGGTACTGTTCCAGAAAAGGCTAGTGTTGGAGCAGCACAGGTAGATGAAGAAGAGGCTTCTGTGAAATTTGCATTTGTCAGCGTGAGTAGTACTATTAATTAGTAAAATTGTACATGTTTGTGTTGGTAATTATTAATAGTAGACGTGGTATATGTATAATATGTATTCTTTGTTCAGTCAGTATTACTACCAGATGGGACACCAGACGTGCAGCTCCGCAAAGCTTGTGGCGGTCAAAAACTTAGAGACATAATGCTGGATGCTAATGTTGAGTTGTATGGACCTTATGTACGTATATAGTTGTATATCTTATAAATTTCATTCATCATTACTTGCTTTAATTTACCAACTTAATTTCCTCTTATAAGGCGAGGCCTTTGCTTAATTGTGGGGGAGGAGGAACTTGTGGGACATGTTTGGTTGAGGTGAGCCATATACATACATACATCTCATTAGGTCGTACACGTTTTATTAATTACTGCCTTGCCTTAAGCTTTGATTACTATATATATATATATATATATATATATATATATATATATATATATATATATATATATATATATATATATATATATTCCATATTGTTTTAAAGTATCTTATAGTACCTGTATTAATATTCAGGTTGTTGAAGGAAAGGAGCTACTGAATCCTCGTACTGACAAGGAGAACAATCACGATGAATTAAAACGGGTATATATGAATCTTCATTTCTTGAGCAATTTAACTACTTTAATTACCACAGTGGAGTATATAATATTATTCTACATTGATCTGTTATATTTTTCAGCATCCAAAGAATTGGAGGCTAGCTTGCCAGGCAATAGTTGGTAAATCCGATTCTAGAGGCATGGTATGGAGTAATTATGGATATATATATATATATATATATATTTCCATGCTTAATATAATTATTTAATTATATTGGGATCTAAAATGTGGTGTAAATTAATAATCTCTTTTGCACAGATGGTCATTCAGCAACTTCCTGAATGGAAAGCACACGAATGGAATTACAGAGGATTACCGCCTATTCAAGAAGAAGAAGAAAAAGAATAAGCATCAATAGATCCTCATCTTTATCCTGATATGACGTTTGTCTTGCTTTACAGCATTAATTATGTGCCTATTTAATAGTGGAAGAATGTTGACAATCTGCTCTTAATTGCTTTTGGGTCCATTCAGCTTCTTTCTTATAAATATAATATAATGTTACCAGCCCTTCTTTTTCTTAATATTAATAAAAGAACCCTTTCCCCTCTCTGTGTTTATTTTTAATTGTTAGTTATTCTGCCAGTCATCAAATGCTAACAAACAAGAAAGAGATAGAGGAAAGAAACATAAAAATATCTTCTCGATTCTACGTAATAATTTTTTTTTTTTTTTTTTGGTAACAATGGGAAGGACTTACCGGATTATAGAATTGATTATCTAAACACATGATACCAAAATATGTAGCTTCAATCATACCAAAAGAGTAAGTACAGTCTATAACAGTAAACAGTGATGGATGATATACTTTCTATGTTTCAGTTTTTGGGAAAATTTTATTTTGTGTCTCATAAACTGACACGAGAAGTTTTATTGTGTGTCTCACACAACTTACATTAGTTGTGTGAGGTTCTTTTTTGTCTCACAAATTTGTGGACCCCAATCTTACACTTATGGGTCCACAAAACTGTGAAACAAAAAAGATGCCTCATACAACTAGTGTCAGTTGTATGAGACACAAAATAAAATTTTCCAACTGACACTAATTGTTTGAGGCATCTTTTTTGTCTCACAGTTTTGTAGACCCATATTTATCGACCCAAAAGTGTAAGATTGGGGTACACAAATTTTGAGAGAAAAAGGAGTCGCACAAATACTTGGACACTAGTCAGTTCAATTAACGCGTCACTCGTCATAAAGGGTGCAATTTTATAGAAGCAACAATAATTTTCGTAGGAGTTGAGGCTAACTCCGTTTTTGAGTACCTAGTCTTTAATAATGCATATAAATGATTGAAACCTATTCATTTCTCTTTTTTATCCTTCTCTCTTCATCCTCGATCTCCCAATGTAGTAATTTTAAATATAAAAAAATAGTAAAAGGGGACTAAAACTTCCCTAATTATGCATGAAGAAGAACAAGCATCTTGTATTCAATCTTTGACGATATTAAGGGTGTAATATACGACAAAAAGAACTTACTGTAATTATGTCATGATAAAGGAATAACTTTTTAAAAATTTCTTGTTACGTACGCCATCTGTAATTATGTCATGATAAAGGAATAAATTTTTAAAAATTTCATGTTGTGGACTCCGTCTGTACTTCCGAATTGTTTGGTATTTTTTGCTTCCCTAGGTTTCATTTGTTTGAACTTTAGTCAACATTTCAAGATTTATTTCACCATATTGATATTAGAAGAACTGCAAATTAATAGGAGTAGTGCTTTTCACAAAGTTTTCGGATATTTTGAATTTTAGTTTTACGATAATGAATTAATTTAATCTAATTTAGCTTTGAAGTCAAATTGATTCTCAAAAAATAAAAAATACCATATATTTTGTAGGGGTGTTCATAAAAAATCGAATCAAACTGAAAACCAAACCAAATCGACCAAAAAAACCGATACTTTTTGGTTTGGTTTTGGTTTTAATCAAAAAATAACCGAACCAAACCGACTATAGGAGTAGCTATTTCAAATTTATTATTACACCTATATATATGTATATTTTTATACAAAGTATTCAAAATTTGTATGGTGAATGTTAATCGTTTGCACTTTTAGTACAATTTTTTACCTTTATATTCTAGTTTGATTGGTAGTTTTCTTTTGTAAGTGTAAGAATCCATTTCATGTTAAAAAAAATATTTTTTTAATTGAGTCCTTAAATTATTCATCACTATTTGATTCAATTATCATTAATATATTTTAGTAAATAATAGATTTCTCAAAGGGCAATTGATTTGATAGTGTTATGTTAAAAATATGGTCGCCGGAATATGTGTTTGGTAGTGTATGTCTTATATTTAAGAAAAAACCGATAAATAACCGAAAAAAATCGAAAAACCGACAAAACCCGACATAAACCGAATCGAGAAAAAACCGACTTAATTGGCTTGGTTTGGTTCTAATATTTGAAAAACCGACTTACTTGGTTTGGTTTCTTTTCAGGGAAAAACCGATCCAAACCGAACCATGAACACCCCTAATATTTTGGAACATCCTTCCCTGCGGGGGTCTACACAAGCTTAATTAATAACTTTCTAGTTTCTACATATTTCTGTGATTGCGCGTATAAGCTACAAGAAGTATTTTAGGTCCACACACAATATTTTAGGGGATCTTTACACAAATAGTCGGCCATATTCATTATTTATTTTTTCTCGCCATATACATAGATTATACATCGATGATACACAATTATACATATATAATACATAAATTATGCATATATTATACCTCCACCGGCTATTTGTAGTTTAAGTGGTTGGATGACCGGCTATTTGGGTTAATTCTTCATATTTTAGTGTTGGGTTCCATATTAATTATTAGGTCCATACAATTGGATAATTTAAAAAGGGAAACTTTCAGAAACCACTCTTTTAGTGGTTATTAACTAGTTGTAGCTACCATTTACTATATTACTTCCTATAGTTATGTTTTCAGATTTTTTTAGAGTGTATTCGATGTATTTAAGCTACTGTATTCATGAATACAGTAGCATTTTTTCGGCGTGAAAAGGGGATTACAGCTAGACAGATTATTCTGTTCGACTGTATTCACCTGGTGAAACATGGAATTACAGCTAGACAGTATTGTATTCGACTGTATTCGATTGTATTCACGGCGCAATTCATGGTATATTCAGCTGTTTTTAAACGGAAAGTGAATCAATAAACATAATAGACTCCCAATATAACTCAACAAACTCAATTATAACATACAAAATTTGTATTTCCAGTTATAAAAAAGATTCTCAACCGAAAAATACCCTATAAACATAGCAATCTTAAGAGAAATTATATAATTACATTGAATATAGTTAAATACATAAAAAAAAATTGAATACATGAAGAATAGCAGGTCATCTATAATGCAAAAATATAGGAATACATACTGCAGATACATTTGAATCCATATATACATCTACATACATAAATTATATTAATTAAAAAAATTATATGAATACATTCATGGAATATAGCGAGACAGTGAATACAATGAAATACATGAAATACAACAAGATACACTGAACAACAATTAAAAAAAAATAATGAATACAATGAAATACAGCGAGATACATTGAAATACACATTAAAAAAAAGGTAACAGAATCTTCAATTTGCTCAGCCCCAAACTCCGTTGTCTTTGTTCAAGAACAACCTAATGTCGTCTTGTCGAGAGGGCCGCGATTCTGACTCAAAGCGTCATTGTTCCCGTTACTATGATACTATTCCGGCAATAAAAAGCAAAGTTATGCGAGAACAAACCTAACAATAACTACTTGTAAATTCAATGGCAGCTTCTGTTTAGTGCCACTATTTTTCTTCCCCATTAACAACTTTTACCAAACCCATCAAGCATAAGCCCCCCCTCAATTACACACATTTTGCAGTTTCTCGTAATAAAAATTTGATGTCGCCATTTTGATGAGAACGAGAATCGGAGCCGAAGAGGGTTGACGACGGCAAAGGAGTTGGATACACTTTAACATAGTACTTCTTCTTCGACGAGTTTATCTTCTATCGAGAAAGATTGGCGTTGAGAGAGAGAGAGGGTGGAGAAAAATCTGAAAGAAAGAGAAAAATAATACAAAGAATATTTTATGGCTTAAGGGTAGGAGGTAACCGAAAATAGTTATTTTGGATATAAAAATTAAAAGATAGCTATGAAATATAATTTTTTAAAAGGGTATTTATTTAAAATAAATAAGGTATCAACCTTTGCTATAGGAGTTAAAAATTCCATTTAAAAACTGTTTTATATCGGAACTATGTTGGGCCATTGGACTCTAAACAAGACCCAGCCCAACTGTAGGAAGTTAGCAGAGAGGCCCAAATAGGAATCTGGCTACAGATAGGAGAAGGTAGCACTGCCAAGCAGTGTTATCCACTTCTCTCTCTCCTTTTCTTCTTCTTCTTCTTCTTCTTCTTCTTTTCCAAATTCTTGGTTAGAAATGGCGTCTTTATCAACTTGTAATCATTCAGGGAAATTCTCTTCCTCGTTTTCACCTTCATCCCTTAATTTGTCTTCATTCCAACGCGTCTCTGTTCAGTTCCTTCAAACCCACAACAAAAACACTTGTTCCCTTCCATCCACTCCAAGGCCTCTCACTGTCATTTCCATGGCTCCCCCTAAGCCTGGTGGTGGTAAAGCCAAGAAAGGTACTACTTATTTTCGTTTTGCTTGTTTAGATTTAAGTCTCGCCGAATTGTGATAAGGAAAACAAAAATTCAATCGTTGTTGAATATTGTGACAGTGACTGGTATTATAAAGCTGGCTCTGGAGGCAGGGAAGGCAACCCCGGCTCCACCAGTGGGGCCGGCCTTGGGTTCCAAGGGTGTTAACATTATGGCCTTCTGTAAGGATTACAATGCCAGGACTGCTGATAAAGCTGGTTATGTCATTCCCGTCGAAATCACCGTCTACGATGTCTGTTGCTTTCCCTTCATTAATCTCTAATTTTTAAAGTCTATATATATTTTTTTTTGATAATTAAAGATGATACTTTTGTTATTTGATTATGGTGTTCATGTTTTGCAGGATAGAAGCTTCACTTTTATCTTGAAGACCCCACCTGCTTCTGTTTTGCTGCTCAAGGCTGCAGGTACACTCGCTTTGCTGCTTCCAACTCCTCTGATATATAATTTACTCAGACATTGTCCTATAATGTGATTGCATCAACTACTGAGGAATCCTTCCATCCCCTCTGATTGATGCTTTCTGCTAATTGTTTCATCTCATAACTCGCTGCAGATATTTCATTGAATTCATTTTCAGCCTCAACTACTTTAATTTTGGCGATTTAACACTTTAAATCCACATGCTTTACTACTAAGGTTTAGTTTAGAGGGAAGTCAGGATACCTAAAAGATTCTCCGCTTTTCCTTTAGAGTTAGTGGAAGAGATGAATTCCGTTTAGCTTGCACACGGATATAGCCACATAGGCACGTTGTCGTCAACCTAGTGAAGACAGTAAGAAAGGACAGAAGAATGCTGATCACTTGATCTGCTGATAAGTGCCGCCAAATAGTCTTGGCATATGTCCTTCAAAGTCTTATTATCCGAGATAATATGCTCAAGGACTTCGCGGTTAGTTGAGGTGGCTACTCTGGTGCCGAATCAATGTGCAATATCAAGTGTCATGTCAAGCTAGTTTTGGATGAGGCCATCATATCCTGGCCTATTACTACCACACCCTTGCTTGTTGTCCTCAACTTCAATTGTCGTGGCTGCATTTTGCATATGACCACTGGATCTCTATGTACAAGAGCAACTAGTGGACCTGTCTGCCAGAAGTCCCTAAATATTTTATTCCAATTTGAGATCATGAAACTCATAAAATCTGCTTTGGCTCAATAGACTATAAGTCTGAAGATATTAGAAAAAGTCTATAGTCTACAGACATGGGATTTTATGACAGCAAGGAAGATGAAGGGATATAATTGGCCGGAAACGGTTAAACGCCTCCTGTGCACTCTCTAAACAAAAGACGCCCTTGAAGTCAACTCAATATACTACCCCATGATCTTGGCTTGATTCGGGTATTTGAACAGGTGTTGGTTGATAACAGGTAAATGTCTCACTGTGCACTTTGTAAACAAAAGACGCCCTCGAAGACTACAACTTGATATACTATCCTACGATTTTCCCTCCTTCCATAGTATTTTGGTTTTTATAGTAGGATATAGACATGTAGGTTTAATAATATACTCAGATGGCAAACTCTCTTCTTTGGTTTCCCATGTTGCTCTGCTAGATGGTTAGAAAAACTGTGACTCTCTCTCTCTCTCTCTGGTTGGAGAATGACAGACCTGCCGAATTTTTTTATGTTTTGGCTGCGGCTCTCTACTTATAGTTCTATGATCAACAAAAACAGGTAGTAGATTTAAGCATTTGGTGTTAGGATTGACAACATCATTGCTGAATTAACCTACTCCATTGGGAATCCTAAGAATGCAATCCCACTATGTGGAGTATCCTTGTTTCACCTGGTTCCTTGGATAAGCACTATTCTTTTGGTACAGTTGATTATGGTAACATGAAAGGTAGTAATATTTAAAGCTGATAGCAGTGGGTGAAATAAGTTTGGTGATCTCTTCAAGTGTAATTAGACAACTTGAAGAGAAAATGTTAGAATTCATTAGCTTGTTCTAATAGGTCTTTTTTGTATACCGGGGATATGCCCTTTCTTTTGTATAATGAGGACGCCACCACCCCATGTTCTTTTTTTCCTTCCTTTCTTCAGGAAAAATGGCACTACTTAGTGCTTGATCATCTTGATGAATAAGACCCTTATTATCCCTAGAAGATAAAGTATAATTACACAATTGGAAGTCAGGTGTCCACTCAAAGTGGTAGATATTGTAGATGTGAACTTGTCGTTGTATACTTACTCTATCTTCTGTGGCTGCATACAAAAGTTTGGACTCTGAGATTTTTGGTTAGTTATGAAAGATGTAAATCTGTGAGGACACTAATGGACTAATATCTTTGTAACTTTGTAGGAGTGGAAAAAGGTTCAAAGGACCCACAGAGGGAGAAAGTGGGGAAAATAACTATCGATCAATTGAAGACAATTGCTCAAGAGAAGTTGCCAGATCTTAATTGTACTACAATTGAATCTGCAATGAGGATTATAGCTGGCACTGCAGCAAATATGGGAATTGACATTGACCCTCCGGTTCTTGAACCTAAAAAGAAAGAACTTATATACTAGTTTTGCCTTTTTCTATTACCATGTAATTTTTCCCGGTTCTTTGAGCACCAGTGTCAATCACATTAGCCTTGTATTGATTAGAAGCAATTGGAAGAGAAGTAGATTGCCTACAGAATGGCAGTGGAAAGCTTAAAGTCTTTGTCAGCCAGGGGTGTGTCGCTGTTGGATAGTCGGTTTTCCATTTGTTTCAATAATCTCTCTTGATCTTTCATTCCTTATTTCTTTTGAATATATGATGAATGCCTAGACACTCTCTAAAGTGCTGATGTGAACCAACCATGAGCTGTGACTGAGAAAGGAGAAATTCAAATCCTGGGGACTGTGGTTAAAGCAATTAATTGTGCCCCTCTCCAAGTACCTGGGCAATATAACATTCTCATTATTCATCAGTAGACTGGTGAAGTGATTGGACTATAAACCAGGTAGATGAAAAAAAGCGTAAGCTACCTCGTTCGTGCTCCCCGTTGAGTTGAGGGCACATCTTGCTTTTGTCACTTTTAAGCTTAAGTGCATATTACTTTACAAAATGTTTTAACCATAAACTGAAGAAGAAACATTTCATTGCTACAAACTAAACAGCAATTGAAAATTAAATCAACTTACCGGGGGATTTTCTGCTTGAAATGTTTCAACTACACCATTTGTCATGTTTCAACGGCACAAAACGTTTACTAATAAGAAAGCTAATACATTCTTCAAAAAGAGAGGACAAATCGTGGTATATTTCATTTGTGCGTATATCATAATGTTTATGACTTCTAGCTTTAAATGTAAAAAAGGGCAGTCCGGTGCACTAAGCTCCCGCTATGCGCGGGGTCCGGGGAAGGGCCGGACCACAAGGGTCTATTGTACGCAGTCTTACCATGTATTTCTGCAAGAGGTTGTTTCTACGGCTCACACCCGTGGCCTAATATCGCATGGCAGCCACTTTACCAGTTACACCAAGGTTCCCCTTCTAGCTTTAAATGTAAGTTGTTAAGAATTTCACGTTGTTGTTATGTATTGTAAATTGGACATGACAGCCTAATATATTGGAAAATTATGAATACAGCAATATAACCTTTGATTTTTGAAGCTTTAGTGCAGAAATAGATAGCTACATAATAGTGGAGTAATATACAAAGCATAGCCAGGTCGGACCGGTTAAAAGGGTGAAACAAGGACTTTCTGTTTGGCAATGGTAAACGTTGTTCCATGTCATTGACAGGTCGAAACTTTATTAATAGTATAGATATATGTTTTAGGGTTATCCTGTCTACATTGTAAGAAGTACTACTCATAAAATAATAAATTAGAAGATTGTAAGAAAGAGAAAGATGCATCAAGTGCCTAAAAGTCAACATGTCTGGCTGGAAATGAAAAATTGGGAACAAACAGAGAAGTATCTCTACCGCTGTCTACGCGTTCGAAACGAGCCTAAGCACTACTAATTTAGTCTGGGACGTGAATGCAATTATGAAAATATAAGACATCTAAAATATGGTATACAGAGGTGTAACGGTCATCATGCACTTTAATTTATTTAAAAAACCATGTACTAATGCTTTAGATGTGATCTTTTTTCCTTTTGTAATCTCAAATGTCAAAATGAACCCTAAATTACTACGTATGATTAGTATGGGAACTAAGAAATGGTAAAAATAATTCCGCACTCGGTATTTACACCAAGCAAATGAATACACGACATATATCCTGTATATAATTTATTTTTTCTTAACTATGATTAAGTGATATGCATCCGCACTTTAAATAATGAATTTCATGGTTAGACTGCTTGGTTTGGTGTAACATATATATTTACCGAAATTAAGTAATACTGCTGACCAATGTTTTTGCAAGGTAATTTTTTTCTTTTTCCTCTTCTATCTGATGGCTTTGAAAATTGGTAGGTGAATCCAACATATACTACTACACTTAATGCATGTTAATGAAGAAGGAAAAGGTGGGCCTTAAATATTGAAGTTTAAAGAGGAAAGGGAATCGGTCTTCTCCCCGCCCCGCGTGGAAAGCTGTCTTGTTTCACCTTATAGGGGAGCTGCGCTATATTATATATACAGAGACAAGCACCCAAAAAGATCATTCAACTTGAGCATTTTTCTTCTTCATTTTCATCTCTTTATTTGTTTTCTGCCTTCCTTCAATCCAAGGTGTGTAACATTGTAATTTCCCCTCTACTTTCTATTCCTTACATGCATTTACGAACTTGTCCATTTTCCTTTTTCCTGTATCCCCTTTTATTTCCATAGCTGCTATATTTTTTATGTTTCGGATCGATTTTAGTTATTTGAGGAGCGGTTCCTCCTCCTCCATCATCATCATCATGTGAATTAATCTTGAGCCATACAGATTTGTCAGATCATGTACTACTTGTCCATTATTTTGACTTTTTCTTTAATTTCAAGTTTACCAGGTAAAAATGAGTGATGATCAGGTATCCCAACATAGACGCGCCCCTCGCTTGAATGAGAGGATCCTCTCATCATTGTCCAGGAGGTCTGTTGCTGCTCACCCTTGGCACGATCTTGAGATTGGTAGCTTCCTCATCCCTACTCGATCTCTTTCATTCTTCACTAATTTCACTATCACCATACATATATACATCTGATCATTCCTTTTTGTGTTATGCAGGACCTGAAGCTCCAAAGGTTTTCAATGTTGTAAGTATAGTTGTTGATATACAAGCACGAAATGTTAGCTCAAATGATGTCTGAATAACTGCAATTACCTAGGATAATATGTATTCCTATTCAGCATAGGAAAACTATTTTCTATTTAGGTGTAGATTATATTCTGTGTTCCGATTTTATCATGGAAAGTTGCAAAATGATTGTTGCCATCTGCCAATAAAAATGATACTAGCTTCTTATTTAATCCTTCTTTTCCTTGTTTGTGCTTGTTGATTATGGTGGGGGAAAAGGGGAAATGAGATCGGATTGTTGGGAACAACATAGCAGAGTAAAAGAAAAATGGCAATATTGTTATCTTTGTTATTCAAACACTTCTTTTATTGGTAGTCCCCTGGCTTACTTACTGGCTTCATCCTTACAGGTCATTGAGATTTCAAAAGGTAGTAAAGTCAAATACGAGCTTGACAAGAAAACTGGTCTCATTAAGGTATGATACAAATGATCCAACCTATAAGGTAGAATTAAGCAATACTGTTACATGGTCAATGGCATTGCCTTGTCATTCTTGTTTTGTTTCAAAGAGACGCATAACCAATCTCCTTCTATATACCATCTATATTCAGGTTGATCGTGTCCTATACTCATCAATGGTGTACCCCCAGAACTATGGCTTCATTCCTCGGACATTATGTGAGGATAATGACCCCATGGATGTACTAGTCCTCATGCAGGTAAGCCAATGAGAGATGAATGTCTTTCCATACAAAATCTAAAACTGTATAGTGTTGTGACTGTATTTTTGTCCAATCTAATCCATAACAAAGTAGCCTCTACATACTAATTGAATTGAAATTGTTTTTGTCAACAGGAGCCTGTCCTCCCAGGTTGTTTCCTTCGAGCTAGGGCCATAGGTCTGATGCCTATGATTGATCAGGTTCCTATATATTATTTTATGTCTCAGGTTGGACCTTTATTATCAAGTCCTAATGATAAAGGAATGACAAAATCTCTTCATCTATCCAGGGTGAGAAGGATGATAAAATAATTGCCGTGTGCGCTGATGATCCAGAGTATCGGCACTACACTGATATCAACCAGCTTGCCCCTCACCGCCTGGCAGAAATCCGCCGCTTTTTTGAAGACTGTATGCCCTCCATCTTTTAATTTGCTCCTCTTATGAATTTCCTAGCAAACTTTCTACATGTATAATTTTCTTCACTGTCACTAGATAAGAAGCTTGAGAACAAGGAGGTTGCTGTTAACGAGTTCCTGCCTCCAAATACTGCTGTCGACGCCATCCAGTACTCCATGTATGATCTAGATATGATGTTTACGCATGGTTTTTACTAATCTCAGTGACGTCTGCTTTTGACTCTTTCATGCTGAATTGGGATGTGCATACATATGTTAAAAATATAGTAATTTGAGCCAATGTTTTGTGTTTAAAAGATTTTAAACATTTGTCTTGTTACTTTCGTGCAGGGACCTTTATGCCGAATACATATTACAGACACTGAGAAAGTAGTTGGATGTTTTATGGAGCATTCTACCAAAGTATTAATATTATTGGAAGTGAGACTGTTGCAAGTCATTTGTATGATTTAGCTACCGTGGCAATTTGCTGAGGATCATCCTCCGCTGCAGCTAGAATGTTGTGTTTTTCTTTTCATAATTTTCTTTTGTATTTATTTTTGACAGTTTGGTGGGAAAAGGGGTAATATATTATTACAGAATTAACATATTCAATATCATTCCATTCGGGACATGAATCAATGTTTGTACTTCTTGCTGGTGCTGATCTATTATGTTCTATCTTCGGTTGCATGTATGTCCTGATGTTTTCTGTTTCTACTTAGAAACTGAACTTGCAAAAGTCTATCCGATTACTTAGTAAGATTGAAGGACATCAAACCTAATTGATCCACAAGATATATCGATCCTAATCATTTCCATAAATACTTACTACTAATATCTTATGCCGAATCAAAATATGACGATAAAAGGGTGACATTGCCCCTGTGGTCCTTAATTGACAACCAATAATATATCTCAATCAATAGGACTTGGAACAGCGTTTTGGTAGTATACTCTAGATAAAAGTTCGTGCTGCCCATTCACAACGGACAAAAGTTTGCCGAGTATCAGCTTTTACAAATTGCTCATCGAATACCATCTTTAAAAATGTTGAGAAATGAGAAAGAGTATCAAAAGTTTATAATGATTAAAGAGATGCATTCCAGCATTTCCCGGGCTAGCAAGCCAACAGTTTCAGCGTTGACTGAAGAGAGCTTTGCTGATTATACCAGTGGCCTCGATATATCGATCAACACACCTGCAGACACAACTACTTTCGCTCCCACTTAGACTACTCCCTGGTTTGGTGATGCACTTGTCAAAGCATTTCTCTCTCACCGTCTGAAATAATTGAAAAGGGTTAAAATTAAATCTTCTGCAAACGGACTGGTATGGCATTTGAACTGAAGTCACCCAAAAAATGTGTCGCATACATCACAAGTCGCAGCATCTTATAAATGACAGCAAAGTTAACTCCATCTACTTCTCCAAAAGATGTTTCAAACAGTCCATAAAATTTTACAAATCTTATATGATGCATTCAGAGAATCAAGGTAACAACATTTAGATCTGAAGCAAAACCACGACGAAAAAATGCAGATCAATCAATGCCAAGCAGAACATTATCCACATCATGACCACAGGCAAGCCTTTAAATAAGTGCCATAGACAGTTTCTAGCACTAAGTTGAAAGTTGAAACAAATTAATATGTCAGTTATTGAGGTGCCATCCATAGTCTAACGCACTGGACCTCACCGAATAAATGGCAGTGACTAAACAATAACTGGGCAGTGAAAACAGAATAACACAGCAAAAAGGCTGGGATAAATATGTGATAAGAGATTAGAGAGCAACAAAATAAGAGCATGCTGAATGAATTGACTGACCAATTTTATATTCTCCTTAGGAAAAATATTGATCCCTCATGGTGTCACTAAGGTCTGTTTGGAAAAGCCATGTGTAGCCTTATGATGTTCCTTCATTATTTCAAGTTTCAACAGAGGAAGAATAGCTTCTTAAGCTAATTTAGAGCTTGTTTGGAAAGCCACCTAGGAATTGAATATCTGAGTGATTGTGTGTAATTACACAGTTTGACATGTTTGTCTTGCTAAGTATTTGCTTGGTCAAGATGGAATTGAGTGTAATTGAGGGCGTGTAATTACACTCTCTAATTCTCAAAGGGTTGGTGAGAATCGGTGGTAATTACACTCTATAATTACAAGATGATGTTACTTTTCTAATTGTCTTTTGTTTTTGTTTTTTCATATATATTTTGTACTATTCTCTTTATACTATTTCTCTCTCATTTCTCTTATGAGCTTTCCAACCATCCAACATGTTGCTTATGGTGTTTTCAAATAATTTTGCAACTTCTCATATTTCTTCTTTTTTTCTTTTTTTTCTTTGTTATTATTAGTTATAACAATAACAATAACAACATACCCAGAGAGTTGGACAACTTTTTATACATTTCATTCAGCTGATGTAAGCAGAAAGAAATCAGCTGATCCATTGAAATTTTTAAAGAGAAGCCTTCAGATGACCAAGTATCTGAAACTACCAAGTGTCAGTTTTATCAACCAATTTTGTCATAATTATATATTAACTCAATTAGCTAAAAAGACAAGACAGTATAGATTCATACTTCCTCAGTCCCAAAGAATCTAGCCTACCTGACTTGTGCAATTATTTAGAAAAATAATTGAATTGTTATGCACAACTCAGTAGTTGTATTATCCGTTAATGCAAGGGAATTGGATCGAGCAGTCAAACCACTATATTTTCTGAGTCACCTTCCAATTAAGTCCATTATCAGGTGTCTAGAGGTAAATGGATTGATTGACCAACAATGCTTCTTATTTATTCTGAAAAAGAGAATTAGTCGAATATCGCCGAACTGAAACTATTGATCCTAAGATGGGTGATAAGCCATTGCATCTGTATCAAGCCCACGAATCTGTTGTCACAAAAGAATTCCAACCCATTCCAGAAGATTTGCGTTATAAGGGGCCTTGCTTTAACGCCCTTTGTATTAAGATAATTTACTATTTCCCTTTTATAGTAGTACAAGGCAAGCTTTGAGAATGTTAAGAGGTGAAAAGCTAGTTAAAAAAATGTTACGCAAAATTTAAAATAATATAATAAGTTTCATCCGACAGAGTACGTAAGTAGTATACATAAAGGATAAGGTGGAGAAGATCGCCCAAGAAGTTTTTGCCATGTCCCATGTCAACCTCCAAATAGTCCATAGGTAACAATACAGTAAGTGAAGATGCTAAATCAGGACAAGACAAACCTAAAATGACGTAGCGAGAAATAATCCAAAACATCTACAATTACTGGGAATCAGTCTGGACTTAACTCAGAAAATAAAACAAAAAGAACATGCCAATTGCCTTTTAACTCGGTAAGGGACTTATCTATATTATATTAAAAGCACGAAGGCCTTTAGCGAAATATAGTTCGCCTTTTTTACCTTTAAAAATTGATTTCACATTGGACAAAACTGTCATATGATCATTTTTCTAATATTGAGATCTTGAAAATAATTTTGAAAGAAACTATATATTTTATTATTAAAAAACTTCTTTATTTAAACAAAATACGTTGGAAGTCCTATATTTTAGGACATTACAATCTACGGTATTAAGAGTGGAAATATCAAACAGGTAAGGGAAAAAACACAATCTATTTAGATTTTACTTTACTATTTCTTGAACGAAGAGTATTTATATTTGTTCTATAACATACAAATATCATTAATTCTTATTTTTGAGCCAAGAGTCATTGTATTTTCATACTTTTAATACAAATAAGTACAACAAACTAAGAAATTTTTAGATAGTTTCAATATGCAAACTAAGAATCTTTTAGACATTTCAATATGTTCCACACAAAAAGTTTAAGTGGAAAAGATAGCATTACTTATTCAAATGGAAAGACTTCTAGCAACAAGTAAATAAATTGAACAACTTCTGTTTACCTTTCAAAAAATATTAGACAAAATTAGCATTTAATTATTTTTAAAAAAAAATTGACTTTAAAATCAACTAATATTTTGGTTATTAAAACTTCCCTTATTTGAAATATTTAAGAATTCCTAAATATTTAGAAGTTTAAATTCAATTAAGATTCTTTACCTGGTATAAAATCTTTCCTTATTTAGAATATATAATATAACTATAATATATACCTTCCATGTTATTTCTCCTAAATTAAAACAAAAGAACTCGGTTTACCGGAATTATTTATGTTTTACCTTAGTATCTTTTTAGTTCTACGGGTAGAGAGGTCGTTGAATCCATAATTGGTAGAAGCAAAAAAAAAAATTGGACAAAATATCCAACATTCAACATGATGTTGGGATTTCATCTTGCGGAGCTCAAAATTATTTGTTGTCCATCGAATGCTTTTTCCAGAGCACTACTTGACTTTCTTTGTGATCGCTTCTTGTAAAGCTATAAATTTTGTGCAGGAATCTCGCTTTAGTACATTTATTGGAGAAGCCTATATGATGTTTTCAACCAAAGCAGTAAGTTGTTATTCACATTCTTATTGCATGCATGCTTATATATTTGCATATTTTATTATCTTTAATCACTGCGTTTATTATGTATTTCATTAAATTTTGATTTTTCTGATGGAATTAGATTCCTGATAAATATGGTGATGATTGATGCATTTTTAGTACTATCCCATTCATCCTTGGTATTTTTTTTATTTTCGACATTAAAATCAATATTCTTTTCAAATGAGATTTTTGGGTTGACGGGATGTGTTTACACTTTTGGTTGAGGATTTCATATCACTTTGACTGTCCATGGTAAAGGCGTAAATATTATGACGGGGTTACTCATTTAACCACACAGATAATCTTCCCAGAGTTTGACCTCATAAACTGAGTCTTTTTAGGACAATAAATACTAATGTTGTTATATTTATATGTACATTTTTTCAGATAAAATTGTAAGGTCGAGCTCTTATCAAATAGTGATGAAATGAAAAGAAATGCATAATCAACGACTTTAAGCTTGTGATTTTTGTACATACTGGCTTATTGATTCTTGATTTTGTGTCGTTTAATAGTTTAGTTATTTAATCGCGTATAGTTTAGGACTAGAATTTCCTTTATGATGCTTGGCTTTGGTCTTTATAAAGTAGCTCTACTTCATTCTTTTTGTTTAAGTTATTGCGCGTGTTCCCTATATCAATAAGTACAAACCTTTTAAAAATTACACAAATAAATAAATACATATTGATGTATCAAACATGTTTGAATTATAAAATACAATATAGTAAAAGAATTGTTATTTCTTAAACATATATTTTTTGTTTCAGAGAACAATGTAAATCACCTCTTTCGCCAAAGTCTGAAAATTATTATTGTTATCTACGGAAACAAGAGACAACAAATATTGTACAGCTATTTGATATATATTTTAAAACGATGTTTTGAAAATTTTTGCATAATGGTTGAAGGAAAGGAAGAAAAGTAGGAAATTGATATTCTTATTGGTGTTTTTCTTTTAGAAAAATAGGAAATCGAGTTCAAAAACTTTGATTACTCACATATAAAATCTTTTCATCACGAAACTGATCAATATGCTTGAATAATCGAAGTAAAGGAATCTTGGCACTTAATATCGGAAGACTTATGCGAGACAAAGATTCTTCCTTTATTAGTAAGTGAAAAAAGAATATTCATAGCTTTCAACTCACACTTTTTTCTTTAATTTTCAGTTTACAACTCAAAGATATTATGTGTGATTTTTTAATTTTTATTTTTATTGACAAGGTACACGCGCAACGTGCGTACTCTAAGACTAGTATGTTGATAAGTGGGAGAATAGTGAACATCTAGTTTTACAAAACCTCAATTTTTGGATCATCTTGTGCATTCACAAATATATGCCCGTCTGATTGAACAACCGTTCAATTTAGCAGTCGTGAAGAAAACTGGAATATGGTTATTTGAAAACATAGGGAAACATGGATATCTATCCAAGAATAATTTCACGTGGACATACAATTTGTACATGACAAGAGTTCAACTTGTCTTGTCAATCTCTATAATGAACTTTAGTCTTTCCTAGCATACAATTGCAGATGGTTTACAAGGCTCTACCCTGAATATTGCAAAAAAACTTCTAAATTTTTAACGGTGTGGGAAGCTTCCTTAAAAATTCACGGAACATAAAAATCTCCTACTATCAACGGCTACAAATAACAAAGCTTATAGCTTGAAGAGACTTTAAATAAACCAAAAATTATCCACATCTTATTTTGCTAATTAAGGTAGTGCTTTTCGGATAATAACAAGTCAGGCATCTTAGATCAGATAAGTAACTATCCAGCAACTAACTGCTCGGTTAGTCAGAAAAGAGTGCAAATTAACCGAGAGCACCGGCAAAAGAAAATATCTTTAAACCGGGAAATAAGAAGAGGAACAGAGATGAGATCAAACCTCGAGAAATTGCTCAGCGTAAGCCTCGGCGAGCTGAGTTTTGACCTGGTCCATGATGTCATGCGTCGAGAATTGCGACGATGATCCACTTGACGCCGACGAAAACGAATCCATCCCCTCTCACTCTCTTCTTCTCCTTCTCCTTCAGGTTGTAAAACCCTAGATGCTAATGTTTTGCGGTTGGCCTAAAAGGCTAAAACCCCTCTCACCGCCCCTGGCTCAAATTACACATTTACCCCATATCTTTTTTATTTATTTATTTTTAATTCTTCTTCCTTTCTCAAATAGTAGTAAAGTTTGATTTAATATCCCTTACGAGGAAAACACTTTTGCAGTAAATGAATTTTTTGAATATGAATTCCAGTAACAGATATGTCTTTGGGTATGTCTTTTGCTGAATGGTCCTTATAATATAAAGTCATCATGATCTTATGAATGAATCTAAGACAATTTGTACTACTTCAATATGTCGTTTGTTACGTTTGATGCTCAAACTATGTTTCTAAGGCGTAAGGAATAGCTTGTGACCTCAACTTTCTACCTTTATTAAAGTGCATCTTAATTTAAATACAAACAGAAACAAACACATTTTTTAGTAACATATTTCACAAAAGCTTGAAATATGTGTCATAACTATAATTTACTTGCTTTTAGAACTGATAATTTTTAATGTTAATTTTTTTTTGTATGTTCACTTTGTTCTATCTTTATATATAGTTTATAAGATTATAAATATACCTTCAAACTATAAATTTACCAAATTTTTTTATATCAAACAATCTTTAATGGACTAGCGAAAAAGGAAAAATCACATACAATTTGCCCCTATTAAATATGTACGTATTTTTTTAATTTTTAACTAGTACCCAAAATATAGATAACTTCAGGCATTTCTCTCTTACTTCTTAGTAGTCTTAAGAACCCTTTATTTCTGTTGCTTTATAAGTGTATAAAAGAGCTACAATGCAACGTTCGAAGTGTGTGTCTCTAAAGTTTAATATTTGTTGAAAAAATGACATTGTATAGCCGCTCTAAAAATAATAGCTAAAAAACTATATAATATATATATATATATATATATATATATATATATATAAGAGAAATTTTCATAAGGCACTATCTTTTAGTGGTAATTAGCTATCTATAGATACCATTTGCTATATTACGGATTGTAGATACGTTTTCTGTTGTTATAAGATGTATTAGATGTATTTAAGTGTGACGACCCGGCCGGTCTTCTTAAGAATTAACGCCCCGATCCCCTATTAACTGTTTTCCCCGGGTTTATTTCTGTTATTTTGATTTGCCGGGACGTTCGGTTTTGAGTTTCGGAGAGCTTTGGGACACTTAGTTCCCAAATGAGAGCTAGTTTTGGAAATTTGACCATAGTCGGAACAGTGTGAAGACGGCCTCGGAATGGAAATCTGATGGTTCCGTTAGCTCCGATGGGTGATTTCGGGCTTAGGGGCGTGTCCGGAGTGTGTTTTGGAGGTCCGTAGCTAATTTAGGCTTGAAATGCCGAAAGGTCGAATTTTGAAGTTTCCAGTTCGATACTGAGATTTTGATCCGAGGGTCGGAATGGAATTCCGAGAGTTGCAGTAGTTCTGTTATGTCATTTGGGACGTGTGTGCAAAATTTCAGGTCATTCGGACGAGATATGATAAACTTTTTGATCGAAAGCGTATTTTGAGAAATTTGGAGTTCTTATGCTTGAATCCATGGTTAATTTGAGGTTTCGATGTTGTGTTGGGTGTTTTAAGGATTGGTACAAGTTTGGGGAGTGGTATTAGACTTGTTGGTGCCTTTGGTTGAGGTCCCGGGGGCCTCGGGATGATTTCGGATGGTTGGCGAGAAATTTAGAAGATGTTGCAGCTGCTGTATTTTTGCTGCTTCTGGTATTTTCGCATCTGCGGTAGGGGGACCGCATATGCGGCGCCGCAGAAGCGGCTAAGTGGCGCAGAAGTGAAACTTGGGAATTTCCTCAGAAATCGCAGATGCGGTGAGTTGTTCGCAGAAGCGCAACCGCTCCTGCGGTTAGAGTTCCGCAGATGCGGAATCTGGCATTTAAATGAAAGTCGCACATGCGACGTAGTTTCCACAGAAGCGGGACCGCAGATGCGGTCCCAGGGCGGCAAATGCGGGAATTGTGGGCAGAACACATAAATAGTTGCCTTTGCAAAATTGAGCCATTCTTTCACCATTTTCATGCGGGTTTGAAGTTTTTGAGAGAGATTTTTGAGAAAAACAAAGGGGAATCACTTGGAGGTAATGTCCTTGACTTCATTACTCGTTTTTATGTGATTAAAGACCTAATTGGTGATGAGAAATTTGGGAAAAATGGATAATTAGGGCTTGAGTTTAAGAGGCCTTTAAATGAGGATTTGATGGGTCATTTGGACTCCGATTTCAGTGTTCTTCTTATGTTTAGACTCGTGAGAGTATGAGGTTTCTGAAAATGTAAATTTTATCCGATTCCGAGACATGGGCCTGAGGGGCGTTTTGGTTATTTTACCTAATTTCGCATATTAGTTTAGAATTTAATTGTAGAATCAGTTGCTTGAAGTGTTATTTACATTATGAAATTGAATTGAATAGATTGGGGTCATTTGGAGTCGAATACTCATGGCAAGAACATGTATCGGGTTGATTTTGAGTCGGTTCGAGGTAAGTGGCTTGTCTAACCTTGTGTGGGGGAAACTCCCCTAGGATTTGGTATTATTGATGTTTGAAATGCCTTGTACGTGAGGTGACGAGTGCGTACTTGTGCTAATTGTTGAAAAATCCGGTTTTCATTAAGTACTTAGAATAGCGTTTCTTTTCCTGTTTATGCTACTTGTAATTTAAGCCTGTTGTTAGCTTAGGGAAGCATGTCTAATTGACTTAATTGCCTTACTTGCTCAATTTGCCTTATTTGGATTACGTGCAGCATGCTAGGTTAGAAATACCTGTTTTACTTTGGTATGGAAATTTGAATTGAATTATGTATTCTTCGTGTTGTTGTTGTGTGTTTACTTTGGGACTACGGGACGGTATCCCGGGAGATCCCCCTGTATGTTTACTTTGGGACTACGGATTTGCATTCCGGGAGATCCCCCTGCACATTTACTTTGGGACTACGGGTTAGATTCCCGGTAGATCCCCTGCACATTTACTTTGGGACTACGGGTTAGATTCCCGGTAGATCCCCCTGCACATTTACTTTGGGATTACGGGTTATATTCCCGGTAGATCCTCCTGCACATTTACTTTGGGACTACGAGTTAGATTCTCGGTAGATCCCACTATACAGTTATATGGAACTATGGGAATGCACCCGGTAGGTTCCCCCAGTATTGGGTATTTATATTTGAGGACTACGGGACGGGATCCCGGGAGATCCTCCGGACACATATATGATGGACTACGGGACGGTATCTCGGGAGATCCACTGGATAGTTGTAATTGGTACTACAGGACGGTATCCTGGAAGGTGCCCCGGTTGTTATCTCTGTGTTGAGCTGTATTTCTTTCCGTGGTTTGTTTGTCTCTGTTCTAGTTGTTGTTCTTCCAATTCTATGTTATTTCTTATTGTTGCACTTATTTATACTGTTATTTCACACTGTTAACCCTTATATTTTATTTAACCTCAGTAGGGCCCTGACCTTCCTCGTCACTACCCGACCGAGGTTAGGCTTGGCACTTACTGAGTACCGATGTGGTGTACTCATGCCCTTCCTGCGCATGTTTTTTTCATGTGCAGATCCAGATACTTCGACTCAGCCCTACCACCCTTGAGGCGAGGCGAGTGCTATAGCGACTTCGAGGTATATCTGCCGCGTCCGCAGACCGAGGAGTCTCTTTCTATTCTCGCTGTTTAGTATTAGCCCTTCTGTATTTTTAGTTCTTGTTAGACATTCTGGAGTTAGAGCTGTGTAGTACTTCTTAGCTTGTGATTCATGGGTTTCCGGGTCTTGGATTTATGTGTTGGTTTTAAGAGTTAAATATGGTGTATGCCGAGCGGCACATTTATACATTAGTTATTTCTTATTTCTGTTTTAAATTGTTTTACTTCTGCAAATTTTGGTTCTTTTCCGCAATTTAGGCATACCTAGTCGTAGAGACTAGGTGTCGTCACGATAGTTTACGGAGGGCGAACCGGGGTCGTGACAAGTTGGTATCAGAGCTGTAGGTTCATAGGAGTCATGGATCACAAGCCGGTTTATTAGAGTCTCGCTGATCGGTACGGAGACGTCTGTACTTATCTACGAGAGGCTATGTAACTGTTAGGAAAATTCCACTTCTTGATTTCCTCATCGTGCAACTTGATTCCTTGAGGCTTATGCCCTTGTTTCCTTCCTACTCAATCTTACGCGACGCAAACCGCTTGTTATAAATCGAGAATTGAAGAATTGTAATGGTACTACAGATGTGGTGCGGGATGTTTCTCCCGGTATAGTTGGGTGAGCTATTGTCATCGCCTTGCGGAAGGATTTTTCTATCGTTTCGGCTCGACAGTTATGCTCCTAAGAGCTTGGAGGCTATGCGCAGGTTGCTATGATGCTCGTGATTGGTTATCGCACAGTATTGACTTGATGGTAGGAGACTTGCCTATGTGTTGGGGCGGTGAATGAGTTGAAAGGAAATCTACTCAGTGCACGATTCGGAGATATGATATTTCACATCCGGCGGAGGAAAAGCAATTGGCCTATGAATGTCCAGATTTGGGGTAATGGAGTAACGAGACTTGATAAATTCGAGCGCGGTGGAAATTTTTATCTGTGATGTAGTGTCGTCGTCCTCGATTGTATGTGTTAAGTTCGCCGGTGTTATGGTCTTCTGCAATTCGCCCTTGGGGTAGGATATTGTGAAATAATACTGGAGAAAAGACTGTTGGATATCGCGGGGTGCGGTGGTTCAGGATTGAATCAGTGTTTATAATGTCGATGGCTCGAGAAAGATGATCTCCGGAAAGGTTTAAAGTTAGTAGCGATTTGTGGGTTCAAGTGCTACGAAGATAGATTTTATTAAGGCAACAACTGAGCAGCAAAGGATGAGGAAAGACATGTGGGGAGTGTCAGGCGGTGATTAAAATTTCTAGAAGGCCAGGTATAAGAAGCAAAGGTCGAGTGATCGATTAGAGGGGTGAGTTCCGCCAAAGTGGGAGAGTGGCGGATTTGCATATGGGCTTTGTGCCAGGATGACTACGCACCTTAAGGAGAGTTTGGAACGACTTGGGAATTTTAGTGATTGATGATTGGGGTCTACGGATTTAATTTGAAGTATTGGGCTATTATGCGGCAGGAGATTTGATATAACGGAAAGGAGCTACTTGAAATGAAGAAGGATACAACGTAACTTTGAATTGGAAGAATGTTGCCGCACATTTAATTGATGTCCACGAGGGATGAATGGACTTGTGCAGCTAGAGAGTGAGCTTGGATTCAGGATCTATCCCTTGTATAGAGACGGGTTTCAAGGGAAGTGATTCTGCTGGGTGCTTCGTCGAGAGGGTATTCATGTGCTAGAAGATTCATGGAGTTGATTATATTCGGGGCCAAGTTAGAGCGGGTGGCTCTCAACAACGGTCCTAGTGGATTCAAAGGGGCAAGGCGTGTTGCCTAATGACTTCGAGCCTATAGGTACGATTAAGAGTCAAGCTTTGTAACAGCATATGAGAAGAGGCACAGAATATTCTATGATGTTTTGACTCGCAGTGTAGCATTTGGGAGGTATGAAATGGTTCGTGGGATTGAGACAGCATGGTCTCGTGATTCAAGGTCACTCGGGATGAGTGAGGATGGAGTGTGTTATGTGCTGAATGGAGTCATTACTATTCTAAGGCAATCAAGAATTAATTTGGAAGAAGATAAATTGGTTAGCCATAGTTGAATTGGCATATTGCTGGTAGTGATCATTTCCTTCAACGTGATCAAGTTATGCAAGTGATTCGTGACAGCGCGTGTGAGGCTTGTCGACCGCCGTAATTGATGTTATTCAGAAGTATTCCACTGTTATGGCCTGTCATGTGTAGGCGGATCCCGGAAGGGCTATGGTGGCTTAGACCACTACTTAGATATTTGCATATTCTACGGTTATGAGAATTCACGTGTGTGTTGTTATGATTCTCCTGAAGTGAGTTAAGTGAAAAGTTTTATATGATGAAGTGTTAATCTATTAGTGGTTACGGAGTTATGATGAAAATCGTGTTCTATCGTATATTGGCTTGTTGGTGCAGTGTGTGGTATGGAATTTGAAGGAGGATCAAGGTTGCAGTTCGGTGTTGACAAGGATGCGAGCTCGGATGAGCAGTAAAGAAGTTTCGATGTTTAAAGTAAGTGGGTATCGTATTCAGCGTCACCTGAGATCGGTGTTTTGTGAAAAAGGCCTTGCATCCTGGTTATGGATTCTTGAACGCTTTCTCAGCGTTAGTGCGCCTGGTGGTATGGATACGCATATTTGTTGTCTGTTACGGAAGGTCGTGGGAGCGTGCCCTACAGGAAGATTGTATAAGTGTGGCATGTATTCACTTGGTTGATTTAAGATTTAAGCCAAGCATGAAGACGGTGGTGATATCATTAATTTGAGAATTTATGCTTGGAGGGCACTCGACTTATTGGGTTGTGGACCGTGGAGGATTTGCCCCGGTTATGATGGTAGTTCTCGTGTGTTATGAGAAAAAGGGAGTTATTATGGACCTTCAAAAGGTTATTAGCCTAGTTCAGTGTGATCAGAATCAGCTTGAGGTCTGTGGATAGATCTAAATGTGAATATGGGCTCTATATCAAGCCAGATGTGTTCATTTCAGCAATGCGCTTCTTTGGACAAGTAGTCGGGGTACTATTTCGTCGTCAGCTATTTCATGTAATGATATATTGCGCCGTATGAGTTGTGAGACGGCTTGATGAATTTCTTATGTGTTGAGGTTCCGCGTAGAGATGATGTTATATGAGCAGGATGCCTCTCGAGATTCAGATCGTATATTGCACCTCAGTTGTGTTTGAGTTTTGTAGCCTATGGCACTATATGTCTCCCCAGGGATGGTATTATGCACTTAGCGTGCTTGTGACCGATATTCGGATTTTTGTTATAATGAGCAGTTTAGCTCGATGTATATCTCCTTATGTGAATTCTATGTGTGGATCAGGTGGCACACCGCCATGGGTATGTTATTTGGATCGGGTTGCACGCTGTAACAGTGTGATATTGAGTACAGTTTTCTATATGCTATTTTTGTATGCCTTGCTTCCTATTTTCTAAGGAAAGTTCATATTAGTGCATGAGTTGAGTAGTTCCTTCTAGAGTTCGTTTTCCTTTTGTCGCGTTCGAGTTCATAGCCTATTGGCACATTGTGGCATCATATGAGACTTTTGATCATGTCCGGGGTGGCTTATTGCCTGAGCGGTTCGTACTGGGTGAGACGAGATCATTGGATTTAGGATCAGTGCAATCTGATTATATGAAGTATATTAAGGAGCTAAGACCGTTATCTGGTTCAGAATGAGGTGATGGTTCTTATGAGGAGTATAGGCCCAATGATTTGTTGATTCGGCAGTTGGGTATGAATTTCTACACACCTCTTCCGTCTTGGCGGTATTGTAAGAGTTAGAGCAAGACCTATGTAGGTCATGAGGTGCAATGGGAGCATCAGATTCGTGGAATTTCGACTAATTTGATCAGAGAATGTTATTGTGGTCCTGTGAGTAAAGTGGTGCAAGGTGTGAAGTCAGCTAAGGTATGCAGTCATGTTTTGGTACCGCGAGTAGTTATTGATACGGTGAGCGTATGTTGGAACAGGCCTGGCAGAGAATTCTGGATGTAGGAATTGGGCTCTAAGGCTTATTTGCTTAAGTGAAAAAGGGATATCTTCAGATTGATCGAGCTAGGGCACCCAGCGGAGTTGTGGTAGCATGGGTAGGTGCTCGAGGTGTTAAACAGTGATTTTGTACAACCCCAACACAGTTCTTAGCACGTTCGGGGACGAACGTATGTTTAAGTGGGAGAGGATGTAATGACCCGACCGGTCGTTTTGAGCTCTAGCGTGTCGCTCAGCAGTTTGGGGCCATGAGCAGCTTCACTTCAGGTATGTCTCTATGCTCGTTCGAGGACGAACGAATGTTTAAGTGTAGGAGGACGTGATGACCCGACCGGTCGTCTTAAGAATTTACGCCCCGATCCCCTATTAACTGCTTTCCCCAAGTTTATTTCTACTATTTTGATTTGCCGGGACGTTCGGTTTTGAGTTTCGGAGAGTTTTGGGAGACTTAGTTCCCAAATGAGAGCTTAAGTCTTGGAAATTTGACCATAGTCGGAACAGTGTGAAGACGGCCTCGGAATGGAAATCTGATGGTTCCGTTAGCTCCGATGGGTGATTTCGGGCTTAGGGGCGTGTCCGGAGTGTGTTTTGGAGGTCCGTAGCTAATTTAGGCTTGAAATGCCGAAAGGTCGAAATTGAAGTTTCCGGTTCGATAGTGAGATTTTGATCCGAGGGTCGGAATGGAATTCCGAAAGTTGGAGTAGCTCCGTAGTGTTGAATGTGGCGTGTGTGCAAAATTTCAGGTCGTTCGGACGAGGTTTGATAGACTTATTGATCAAAAGCGAAATTCGGAAGATTTTAGAAACTTAGGCTTGAATCCAGGTGTTTTGGTTGATTTGATGTTGTTTGAAGTGTTTTGATGATTGGACAAGTTTGAATAAGGTATTGGGATATGTTTGTGCTTTTGGTTGAGGTCCCAGGGGCCTCGGGTGAGTTTCGGGTGCCTAACACAAGTTGAATGTGGACTTGGGAAGATTTTTATTGCTGGTATCTGTCATAACCGCACCTGCGGTTTGGGTTCCACAGGTGCGGAGCCGCAAAAGAGGACGGTATCCTGGGAGATCCCCAGTTGTTATCTCTGTGTTGAGTTGTATTTCCTTTCGTGGTTTGTTTGCCTCTGTCCTAGTTGTTGTTGTTCTTTCAATTCTGTGTTATTTCTTAATGTTGCACTTATTTATACTGTTTATTTCACACTGTTAACCCTTATATTATTTAACCTCAGTAGGGCCCTGACCTTCCTCGTCACTACCCGACCGAGGTTAGGCTTGGCACTTACTGAGTACCGTTGTGGTGTACTCATGCCCCTTCTGTGCATGTTTTTTATGTGCAGATCCAGGTACTTCCTCTCAGTCTTATCATCCTTGAGGCGAGGCGCTTCTGTAGAGACTTCAAGGTATATCTGCCGTGTCCGCAGACCGAGGAGTCTCTTTCTATTCTTGCTGTTTAGTATTAGCCCTTCTGTATTTTCAGTTCTTGTTAGACATTCTGGAGTTAGAGCTGTGTAGTACTTCTTAGCTTGTGATTCATGGGTTTTCGGGTCTTGGATTTATGTGTTGGTTTTGAGAGTTAAATATGGTGTTTTCCGAGTGGCACATTTATACACTGGTTATTTCTTATTTCTATTTTAAATTGTTTTACTTCCGCAATTTAGGCTTACCTAGTCGTAGAGACTAGGTGCCGTCACGATGGTTCACGGAGGGCGAACCGGGGTCGTGACAGGACCGCAGGTGCGTATCGCAGAAGCGTGGTTGGAGCCGCAGATGCGGCCAAAGGCTTTGTTGAGGGAAACCGCAGATGCGGTATGTGAACCGCACTTGCGTGACCACAGATGCGAAGATAGGGTCGCAGGTGCGGGAGGCGGCTTAAGTGAATACTGCAGAAGCGGTTCATGAACCGCAAAAGCGGTACCGCAGAAGCGGTATCTGGACCGCAGGGGCGAAAAGCTTGGGCCAGAAGGTATAAAAGCACTCCTTCGCGATTTTTGAGTTGTTCTTCACCATTTCATGTCGGTTTTGGAGCTTTTCGGGAGATGTTGAAGAGGGAATCAAGGGATATCGTCTGGAGGTAAGATTTTTGAGCCTAATAATCAATCCTATGGCATTATTTCACTGATTTTGCCTAAGATTAATGGAAATTAAGGGGTAAAAATTGGGAACTAGGGCTTGAGAATTGGAGACCTTTGAGCAAGGGTTTGAGGGGTCATTTGTGATCGGATTTTTGTACTTTTGATATACATGAACTCACTGGGAGATAAGGAGTCTAATGATGTGAAATTTATCGAATTCCGAGACGTGGGCTCGGGGGTCGGGTTTGGTTAATTTCGGGATTTGCGTTGTTTTTCAATTGTTTTCGAGTGGGCTTTGTCCTCTTAGCATATTTTGATGGTTATGTACTGATTTTGGATAGATTTGGAGCATCCGAAGGCCGATACGAGGGGCAAAGGCATCGCGAGGTAGAGTTTGGGCCGGATTGAGGTGAGTAATGATTTTAAATGTTGTCCTGAGGGTATGAAACCCCGGATTACACATCGTTGTGCTATATTAAGGTGACGCACACGCTAGATGACGAGCGTGGGGTCATGCACAGTTGGGGATTATGACTTAGTCCATCCCGAATGACCGTTTTACCGCGTATTTGATGGCAAACTGTTTGATGTTATCATGTTTTGGGCTAAATGCCATATTTGGGCTTCATGCCAACTATTTGGACCCTTAGGGGATTTTTACTGCCATTTCCTCACTGCTATGACCTTATACTTGTACTCAGTCATGCTATATTTTACTGTTTTCATAACTCAGCATGTTTACTCTGTTTTAACTCCTTAAATGATATTTTTTAAAAGATATTTTGAGATGAGCATCATGTTTTACTGTTGCCCGAGTGGCTTATGAGATTCTGATTGAGTAAGGCCGAGGGCCTGTGTTGTGAGGATACTTTGGGTCGGGCTGCACGCCACAGCATTGATACATTGATTATGATTATGAGGCCGATGGCCTGAGATTGAACGCCACGAGGTGGCTTGTTCATATGAGGCCGAGTGCCTATTGATGTATGCCACGAGATGGCTTGATATTGCACTTGGGCCGTAAGGTGCCCCTCCCGGAGTTTATACACCCCCAGTGAGCGCGGGTACCCATTGTGATATGAGATATAGCCCGAGGGGCTGGCATTGTTCTATGTTATTGCCCGAGGGGCTGATTATGTTGTTATTGTGCCCGATGGGCGGTTTTTATGTGTTTATCTTTTCTAGTTGCCTTTCATTTACTTGTTTAACTGCTTAAAAGGTACTTTATGAGATTATACTGTTTAATTGTTCTTCACTGGTTTCACTCTGCCTCTTTGTAGCATATTGTTGTGTTTAACGTGATTTTTTATCGCTCAGTCTTCATTTATTGTTATTACTCACTGAGTTGAAGTACTCACTTTACTCCCTGCACCCTGTGTGGAGATTCTGGCGCTACAGGTCCTGCTAGTGAGGGTTGATAGCTTCCAGCAGATTTTTCGGTGTCCACTAGGAAGCTGCTCGGCATTCGCAGCCCAGTGTTTCTCCCTCTTGTCATTGTTTGTTTTCTCTAGTACTGGATTTTATAATAGTATGTGTAGTCTTTTCTCCATATTTCGAGACTTATGTTAGATGCTCATGACTGGTGACACCCCGATGTCGGACTGTGTTGGTTATTTTTCCGCAAATTATACTGTTCTACTTATATTTTGGGATTATTAGCATGTTAATGACTTAAATTATGTTATTATGATTGTTTAAGATGAATTGGGAGTTGTGTCGGCTGGCCTTATCTTCACGAGAGGCGCCATCATGACCGGATCTGGGTTTAGGGTCGTGACAATTAGCTAATAGATTAAATGACTAAATTGCCCTCAGATCTAAATCAAATTCCACTAAACACAAATGTCGAAACCACTAGCTCTTCTATATAAACTAGTAGAGGTAGCCCGGGCAATATGAATAGAGGTACAATGATTGTATCTGCAAGGATGAGCTTCTCTCTAGAGGAGTAATAAAAGATTACAGAGTTATCACAGAAGCCATAATGCCAAAGTCATATGGCTTTCCAACAGCAGCAGGTGATACAGATCTGTGCAAGATAACAGCAGTTACAATTGCTGTCAACAAAATGATAAACTATTATTTAAATAAATTAGCCATTGACATAATTTTAGGAATCAATTTCTTGTGAAAACACTAATACAGCATGAAGCACATTTTGCGTAGGCATGACTTTGTTATTTTATTCCGTAGTTAAACATTATGCTTAAGAAGGAATTGGCTAACCAGTTGTACACTATACTATGAGAACAACGTAAGTAGCACAGATGTGAAATAGGAAAAACGAAGGATGAAGGAAGCAGCAAGATAGATACCGAGTAAAAACTGAATTTGCACGCTGGTAAATGAGTTTGAATTGAATACGAGCATCACAAAAAATGTAACTGTTTAATGACTGAAAGAATACCACAGAAGTCCTGCTTGCAACAAAAAATCACATGTAGTATTATCACGTTCTCATTGAAGGAATTAGTTGGAAACAGAGAGGAGTCAGTAACCATTTTAAGAAGTCTGTTCATCTTTTTTGCAGAATCGACCACTTGACAAACTACGATAACGATGTATTCTTTCACAGTGAAAACCTTTGATGTCTAAAAAGACGATGATCACATGAGCATTATTTACAACTATTCTTTAAGAATCCGAACTTCCAAAAGAGTTGCATTACTTGGCACTGGAAAAGTAACATATTTATACACAAGAGAGAAAAGGGGAAAGGGAGGTGAAGAATAGACAAAGAAAGTGCCAAGGATAGGAGGAGTACCTCTACCGCCTTATAATCCCAAATATCTAATAGACTATCCCCTGCAGAGCTCGTAAATACAATAACAGCAATCTACAAAGAACTACGGCTTTATATGTCCATGGATAGCAGTTGCATACTACTTTCAGCTAACTCTTGATTCTTCTGTTGACATAAATGCACGTAACTCCAATCACCTAGAAACAGAAGACTAAATCTTCAACAGAGTAAGTTCCATTCTTCTATGCAATAATCATACATAAACGATTTATTAGCAGACCTGAGTGACATACCATCCTTAAGTTAGAAGTTTGCACATCATAACTTCCTTGATTTTTTTTATTTTTTTTTTTATGTGGGCGACTACTGATGATTTATAAAAGAAGAATTTACTACATAACATCATACCCAGTAATGATAAGATTGACATCATGACTACTCTGGTCGACACAATGAATAGCATCAGCATGTGCTTGCTCAACCTGTAAAAGCAGCAAAGACCAATATCCTCAAAAGGTTTTATATGTTTTAATTTTTTGTGAAGGATTATCGGTTAAAATTTGACGATTTATAATATCTCAAAACATCTTAATAGAAGTGCAAGCTCACTAAGTCAACATCGACTCTTTTACGTTATTAAGTTTATGAATTCTATGTTTAGCAAGTCTGCGATCATAAATTTCAAATATCACGATTTCAGTCTCGATTGTAGTAATTTTCTTCCGATGAACAAAAATGCATTAGTGAAAAAGAAAAGTTATAACTGCAATGCTAAGAAAAAAGAGCAATTACCTAATTAGATAAAACAATCGGTAACTTGGACCAAATAATCAAAAAGAATAAAATATTATTAAAAATTTAACCAAATATGTATTAGATTATATATATCAAGTAGTTTTTTGTTTCTAGGAGTGTTTCAAACTGTGTTTAATTCGCTATGATACTTTCTTATTCTAATCGTAAAATTTGCTGTGGCTTTTTGTTGAATAAGTATTTGATGACGGTTGCAGATTTGTATCATGTAAAAATGAGATAAAGGATGAGTTGAAGCAAATTGAATTGCTGGTATCCCCAGAGGGAACAAAATGTCTTTATTTTTCTTTTACATGCTTTTTGCTGCACGTGTACCTTTCTTTTTAACACAGACATGTATAGTTATATTAAAATTCACCTTTCCTTTTAGCACAGATATAAATTTTGATTCGATAATCTTTTTTAAATTGCATCAACACAACAATTGGCAACTAAGTCTAAACTATTAGTGAATGATTCAAGTTGTTACACACAAGTTTGCCGGATTGGAATCGCAGTATAAAGCAGTTGTATTGGAGACATCATATAATGTTGTTTGATTTTCAGTAGCTTGCATGGTTCAGAGAGACAAATCAGTTTGTGAGAATGCGAGGTCTTACTGAAAACATATGCATAACAAATTACTACAGCTCTCTGAAGAGGACGGCTAGTATATATTCATTCTCAACTTCAGATTTCAATTGCATTAAGACCGAATCTTTGTTCCCTTTCCCCCTTTATGAATGAAGTATGAATGTTAGTATAACTTAACTAAATTTAGGTGCTTCTTGTTATTTCACTTGCTTCCTCATTCGTGGTCCAGTGTCTAATATAGTTCCCCCAGACAAAGAGAACCTAGAGGTGGCAAAACTTTTTCTGTGTATTTTCTAAAACTCTTACCTAGAAGAATCAGAAGAAGAGACAAAGTGGAGGTATGAGAGATAATTTAGCCCCAGCGAAATGAGTACTAAAACCATTTATACTCCTCAAGAGAAAGAGATGAATCACAAACACATAAAAAATAGAGAAGACAGAATATGCATATGAAATTTAACAGAAATGGTAATTCATTGAAGAATTTTTTCAAACGCCTAAAGAACCAAAGCCATAACAGAAATGGTAATTCATTGAAGAATTTTCTCAAACACCTAGAGAACAAAAGCCATTAATACTCCTTGATCACGCCCAACTTTAGTCCTAAAAAGGACAAGCGGTCGCTGCACATATAATCCGGTCTAAAAGTCCGGAGTCGAATCCCACAGAGAACTAAGGCTTAGCTGTATCTGTTTAATATCACTAAGAAGACAAGATTGAACAATTTTCTAAATTATAAAGATTGAGATTTATATTTCTAACTAATTAACTAGCAAATACTACAAAGCAGTAAAATTATCAACTAACGAGACAAAGGGTTGGAGACTAAATTAAGGAGGTCTAGAGTTATGATTTTCCCAATTATCGGAATCCTTCTAGCTATGTTCCCTACAATTTTGCAAATGTATTCTCTACTGATCGTGAGCACTTTAGATGCCGTAATTCTCTCTCGAGCAACTACAACAATTTACTAGACATATTCTTTCACACTACACTAGTTGGCTTTATCTAACCGCTCATTATGACCACGTCAAGGCTTTGTTATTTCTAAACCTACCTTTAAACCCGTTGTATTGATTTCTCAAATACGTTAGGAGTGACGTTGTTCAACAACCACCTAAATATGTATCATTTCTCAAGCAACACATAATAAATAGGCACAATCAATCGATGGTCATTCAATCAACAACAATAAACACGTAGTTGAACAAGTAGAGAAATCCAACGGCTCAATTATATAAAAACATAACAAGAATTTATCCTACAAAAGGTTCTATCAAAACCCTAGATAACAAATTAGTTATTCATAATAGTATGTAAAACTACAATACTAAAAGTCATAACCAACAACGAAAAATAGGAAGAGGAAGGAAAAACTCGTTGAAGAATTCCCCGCCTTGCTCCTATTGTGTCTCTGCCTCCTTAGGTCGAATCTTTGTCAAAAATATGTTCAACCTCCTCAAAATACCATTTTTCCATGTATATAGTAGGGTCGGTCCCAAACAAATTATACCTTCTCCTACGTGAAAAAGGACAAATTTTCAGGTCTGGACACTCGCGGTCGCGGTTCGGGTGCGGTATTTTCACAGTGCATTGCCTCAGTCCACGTCCAGGTCCGCGTCCAGGTCCGCGGTCGCGGTTTCGACCGCATTTTTCACCCTGTTCTGATCGGAATTTGGAAAAACTTAAAACATAAAAGTTGTAGCCCTTTGAGATAGATTTCCAACCATATATTGCAGAGACCAAATGCAGTTCTGAGTGAAAGGTTATGTGTATTTTACTAGACAGTGCGTAATATACCTACTCGAGTCTTCGTGTGTTCTTAACTATTAAATTTTGACCCCCGAACACGATCCCGGCTTAATTCCTTGGGCTTTTAATCAGACTTCAAAGCTCCAAATCACTAGAATTCATTCGATAACATCTAGATAGCTCGGAATCACTCCTACGAAGCATAAAACACACAATTAGTGCAAAACACTAGCGATTAAAGCGCAAACTCAATTAAAATGCAGCAAATTTGAATGTAATAATCGACTAAAATACGTAATTATAGCCTATCATCAACACCCCATTCTTAAACCATTGCTCGTCCTCGAGCTATCAAACTACACTTTATATATACATGACCTTTTTAAATAATTCTCCTTACTCATCACACCAAGAACATTTAAAATAGACTAAGCACAAAAGCGTAACATCTTCACCTCAAGATTTGACTCACAAGTACCACGCATTATTCACAACTTAATCACTTACTCTAATATAGAGGTCACTAACATTACCTCTCCTTCATGAATCAAGTGCCCTCACACAACAAAAGAGAGTAGTTCCACGCAATAAAATTTAAGAAAACTTGGGAACTCAAGATAGAAAGAATTCACTCACTCTCAGAAATAACATTCATATGCCACAAAAGATGCACCATAGGCTTCCCCGTAGTGTACTACTCTACTAATCGAGCTCATTCAGTCTAGGATCAAGTAGGACTTTATTTGGTTGTAATGTAGGATGTGGGACAGGTATGATACATTTAGATATAAGAGTGACTACACCTCCCTAAGCACTTTAATACATATACTTTAACATTCAAACCCCATACTAATGTCAAACCAAACTCTACCTTCACCTCAATGTATATTACCACATACTTCTTTAAGCACAATTACATCAAGAGTCACCACTTATCAAGGAATATTTTTTTCCACAGCAATACAACTATTTTTTTTCCCAATTCAAGTGGCTCTTACTTTTTTTTTAAAACAGTGCACATTTCTCCTTATTTCATTAGTTTCACTCAACAGCCAAACCAACCACCCCACACTTTAACTTTTACACAGTTCATAACAATTCAAGTGCTCATGAGAGGTTAAAAGGTTCGAATAGATAGTTAATTCAAACAAGTGGGTAGGCTTGTAATGTGGTTGCCAAAGAAACATGATTACAGGCTCAAAGGGGTTAACTACGATACATAACAATTAGGCGGGTAAAATATACATATCTGGCTCAACAAAGAAACTCCTATATCACTTCCAAGACTGAACAAAACTACTATTTCGCTTTGCAAACACACGAGGCAAGTTCTAGGCATCAAATGCAATGCACAGAATAACACCCAAACCTCACACACACATGGCACATAATTCACTCAGGATTGGTTTCATCAAGACACTCTAGTCAAAGCAGTTAAGCAAAGTTAAGATCATACAATTTAATGTACTTATACAAGAGTCAAACACTGAGCCTAAGCGTCACAACCAGAGTACTTACTATTCTCAAGGCATAACAAAGTTAAGAGATATTTCTTCAATTCAAAGCACAACACAATGGTTCCTATTCCAAAAAAAAAAACTAACTACACCCGGTTCAAACAAAACCCTTGAAAAAGAACCGCGGCACAAAGAAAAACCAAGGGGGAATTATTACACTACCTACAAAGAAAATCTTTTTATTTTATTTGTTCTTTAGACTTAAATCCCTCAAGAAAATTGTCTAATAGATCCATCGTCGGGAAAAGTCCAATCTTTTCTATTTAAAAAAAAAGTATTCAATTAAACTAACACAACTAAAATAGCATAGAAAGTCACCCAGACAATCTCCGCACCCCACACTTAAAATTATGCATTGTCCCCAATGCACACCATAACTAATAAAAGGGTAAAAGAGACTCCCTGGTAGGCCGAAGGCCGAAGCACTAACAGCTCATGGGGTACTCAGACTTCTCCCAAGCTTGGTCCTTCGTGCGGGTACCTCACACTTAGTTCCAACCATTTGGTTTGTTGTTGCATCCTTCCAATACCTTTGTTTTCCATGCTCCTAGAAAATAAAAAATTGACACTACAAAAATAATACAATAATAAAAAATAAAATAAATAAAATAAAATAAATTAAAAATAAAAAAAATAAAGTTGGGTTGCCTCCCAACAAGCGCTTGATTTAACGTCGCGGCACGACGTGAATCACTTTTTGCCTCCACCTCGAGCTTATAAATTGAACCCCCAATTTGGCATCAAGTTTTCGGCTATGCTCCAGGGGTGGAGGAACAAATCTAATTGGCCCAAGCAACCATTGTACTATTCTACACTTCTTGACTTTTAGATGAGGTATGTAGTCCTGTTTTTCTGGCAAGAAAAATTCCAGAATGTAGACACCTTGTTCCTCATTCCTTGACTTCTCAATCGGCTCGGATGACTCTATTTCCATATCGTCATCCAAGCACAATGTAGAAAAATGTTTGGAGTGAGGACCAATGCGTTCACACACATGAACTTCAGGACTTTCAGCATCCTCAACATCAATGATACTAGAGTTAAGAAAATTTGTATCCTCAATGTCCTTGGCTGACTCTAGTCTCACTTCTTCAACATTGACATCCTCAAATTGTAGTTGGCTAGGTTGTTGATGTTCTACTCTGACCTCCCCAATTAGCACCTCAAATTCATGCTCTTCTTGGCTACTATCATCAATATTGGCTTGTTGAGCATTAAAAGCTCCAAC